>NW_022995760.1:469392-515471 GCF_900245975.1 Drosophila guanche
ATAAAGCGGCGTGAATGTAATCAAGGCGGCTATTATTCTTAGATTTGAACGCGCAAATGAAAACGCCGCCGCCGCCGCCGCCGATGCCGCTGCTGCCACGGCCTCCCAACATCAGGACAGGGGACAGACGGACGTCCTGATGTTGTGGGCCTGGCAACCTCCTTCTGCTTCGTCTCAATACAAACAATGGGGCCACGTATGTGTCTGTAGCCATGTGTTTGTGTCGTGTCGTGGCGTGTCGTGTGTGTGTGTGTGTGCCACAGAAAAAGGCGAACGCGTTGCGGCATACAAAGGCCTCATTGTTTGGTGGAGTCTCTGAATGTGGGGGATGTTGGTGGATGCCCAAAAGCAGCAGTCAAAGATGAAGGTAGGGCACGAGGGAGCAGGGGAGGCTACACACCATAGGCTTTCCACCGATGGGCTTTTAGCGCTGCAATATTCACACAGCATTCGTTCGGGGATTTTCCACACGTATGCAATTTCGTATCAATATTTGAGTTGCATGATGCACACAATTAATATCTAATTATGAAGGTTTCCTTTCATTTTGAGGGTTTCCTTTGGTTTAATCATTCCAAAATCAAATTAAAACTGTCGGTGGAAAACTTATCGTGCAGCAGCACCCTGGAACACACATGTATTTCCATTTCTATTGTGTCTGTGCCTCCTTTGTGCCTTTTTTCTTTTTCTTTTCTTTTATTTTGTTTTCTTTTTTTGGTGCTCTTTTTTAAGTAACTTTGCGCACGCCTTGCTACACCTTCTGCTCCTTCTCCTGCTGCGCACACAATTACTTCCCTTGGCCTTTGTTCCCCTTACATATATTCATATTCATATTCACACATTCACACACACACACACACACACACACATTCACGGGTGTGTGCTATTCATTCGAGTGAGTGCCCTGATTTGTCATGCAAATTCAATTAGCGTCCGCTCACAAAAGAAAACCGCAACAGCAGCGCCAGCGACAGGAGCAGGAAAACGCCGCAGCGCCGAAAATTATGCAACAGTTAATCAGAAAAAAGTGCACTGCCGCGCCCCTCACAGCCATTTCTTCCTGCTGCAAACCCTCTCCTTCACTCTCCTACTTGGCTGGGGGAGTGCACTGCTTTTGCCACACTGGACTTATTTTTTTTTAATCGATAATTGCCTCGTCGCCAGGCAGTCTGCCCTGGCCGTTTGCGCAGTCCAGTCCCCTCACTCCTTGCCATTCGATTCCACTTCAGTCCGTTCCGTTCTTCACTCATTTGCTTGGCTTTGGCCTGACTTTTGGCTTTTGTGGCATTGGACTCTTCTCAGCGAAGTTGTGCGGCATGTAGTCCATGGGGGGCATTGGGGCATCCAATTGCATTGGACTCTGCATACCCTGTGTCAGACATTTAGAGGGTACATCAACTCCTTTGTACCAGGCATAGAATCTAGAGTAGGAAACGATTCAGAGATGCCCAATTGGATGACTCTCCTCAGGATCTACTCGATATCAGGGTATTTCCAGCTTCCATCATCCACTCTGCCTCTCTTTTTGGGCACTTTTTTTGTGGCACTGCTTTCTGGTTGCCCCTTTTTTTTGTCTTCGCTTTCATGCCGCCGCAAAAGCCACTCAAAATATGTTTGCTTCCCCCGTTTTGTGTGTGTGTGTGTGTGGGCAAACAGAATTATTGAAGCGCGTTGTCGTCCCAAAAATGTTTCAACGTTGCAAAAGCTGAGGCTGCACTTGCAACAGACGCTAGAGGGCTTTTTTTTTCTTTGGTCATTTTGTGGCAGGCTTTCAACCATCGGTGGAGTCTACTATGCCTCCTGCTGTTGGTTATGGCTGTAAAGAAATTAAATTGCAGTCGAGCTGCATTTTGGTCGGCTGGCATTAAGCGCAGCAATGAAGGATATTCATTGTAACGATGGCAGGACTCCGACTAATTGATTAAAGAATATTTAATGGATTTTATAGGGAGCAGTCGATGATAAAATGTATCCATAGGGTCAGAAAAATATATTTATTATAGTCTTATTCTGCAATTAATGACGCTGATGGCGTCCCATTCTCTTGACATGGCGGGAGAAACTTTTGGCAGCATTCCAGGGTGGATTGCAGCTTAGGAAAACTTTTGCCAGAGTGTATTAAAGGGGCATAAAAGTGTCATTGGCGTCTAATGGCCAACGATTAAATGGAACTCTGAGTTCCCCAAAAGCAGAAACCAACTCCAATACCCATTACGCACTTCAGTAATTGAATGGCAGCAAAATTAGCTGGAGCGCTCGTTTAAGCTGAGAAATAGATTGAATTTGAGTGTGGAATTATTTCTGCTCACAATCATTAGCTTTATTGAGTATTACAATGAGTGAAACATGGCTTTGCGTCTCAAAACCAAAGTAATCCAGGGCGCCGGCTGCTGGCGCCGCTAGTTAAAGTCTCACCTTCGTTGTGGAGCGAGCTGAGACGTCTGACGCTATTGGTGACCACTTGATCCACGCAGAGATGGAAGTTTTCGGTGCAGCCGTCCTTGAAAAATTGTATGATGCAATTGGCAATCAGATCCTTCGCATTTGAGACGATCATCTTGGCTAGATCCTGGGCATCAGCCGCGAGCGGCATGGCGTAGTAGTGATCGATCACATCGGCGGCATCAACCGAAACGTCCTTCACCTCTCGCGCCTTCCAGTCGGTCACATTGTACACCTCGGCCAGATCCACAGTTGCCTGCATTTGAACAAGGCTGAAGCAGGCCAGGCAGCAGATTATGGTCAAAGTGCCGGTAAAAAACATTTGTGCTGGAAATCAAAACTCGTACTGCGCCTTGTATTTATAATTTTGTTGATTATTGATTTCTACTGATATTGGTTGTGAATGAAACAATGAACATATATTATATGTATAGATTTATCATTGCCTGCTTGAATTTGGTAGTTTTCTCAGTTGCCTTTAAAGCCTGGAAGTTGGATTTGCCTGGGCTGCTGCTAATCAACAGTTTTGTGTGGCACAAAATTCTCGAGTTCTTCCCCATAAACTACTCCCACTTTTGGCCAACGAATTTTGTGTAGAATCAGGCACATGTTTGCACTTTATGAACCCCAACAACCGCATCAATTTCCAAGTTTCAGAGACTGAAGAGTGTATCAAAAGCTTCGACTGCTTTTACCTTGGCTTTTTCTTGTTTTGTTGCCTCCTCTCTATGGCAACTTTTGACTGCTCAAGCAGCAAATCATATTGTGTTGAGACTCAGAGATGCGAAGAGGATGTCTAAAGGAGAGAGAGAGAGAGTTCCCTCGAAGCCAGTTGAAACTTTGTCAACAATGTTGAATAATTAAAATGCTCCCTCGGCATTGGGGGGCCTGTGCAAAGAGAGTCTTTCTCTCTCTCGCTCGCTGTGACTTGACAGTTTCCCCAAAAAGTGGCAGGACTTTGCCTCCCCATTCTTGTGCCCGACAACTGACTGGCTCATCAGCAATTCTCAATTGCTATTATAATATTTTTTGTCTTTGTTGTCGCCGCCTCAACGTCTTGGCTGTCTACGTTTCCATCTCAGGTCCTCAGCCTGTTCCCGACTCTGTTCCTGTTGGCTGGTCCTTGTCCTGATTCTGTTGCCGTTCCTTTTTGCCTGGGCCTGCTCCTGGTAAACACCTGATACAATGCTAAAAGGGCCAAGAGTCATTCCTCATTCTTCCTACTGCTGGCTGCTGCCTGCCTTTGCTGAAGTCTTAAGTTCTGCTTAATGCCTAGTCCCCGTGCAGTGCCTGGAACTTTGCCTCGTAGCTGGGAAAATTCATCAACTTTGTTGCATAATATTTCAATAAAAAGCCCATAGAGTGGTGGGGCATGGGGCTGTTTTGGGAGGCTGTTGGTGTCATAAAATTAAAGCATACTTTGCGAGCGTTGACAGACTGGAGCCCCAACAACAAAATGAGCTGCAGCAGCAGCAGCACAGCAGAGCAGCAGCTCCAGCTCCAGGTCTCAATAGTGCACTGGGGAGTGTTTTTGGGAGAGAGATCCTAAAAATGTTGTGCCATGGAAAACATATTGTGAAATTTGTCAACATTCCTGCGGGGCTTGAGCAGCTAGAAAATTGGCTCGTAAATTAAATGAAGCATGCTTTCGGGCTGCCTGACTCTAATAGAATTTTCCATTTGCATTATAAAGCAGTGCAGGATGGCAGGACACTGACAGCAACAGGGAACAGTGACAGGCAGGCAGGGCACCAGAGGAGCGAATGAATGGAGCTTGCCAGGTGCTCTCTCTCTCTCTCTCTCTCTCCCACTGTCCCTCCCTCTTTCTTGTTTTCTTCGTCACAATTGTTGATTAGGAAAAGTTTCTGCTTCATCAGAGGAAGTTGCGGGCTGCAGCAACTGTACTTTCGGCAAAAGATTTTTGTAGGCAACTAATTTTGGCTGGCAGCCACTGTACCCCCTTGGTTGGGACGAGGGACAAACAGAAGGATGCCCCTAGGAAGAGGTCTCAGGACTTTTTGAAGAGAGTGCAAAATGAGGCAACTGTACCTGAAGTTATGACTTTTTTCGGTTAAACGCTTTGAACGGAGGCAACTGTACTTCAAGCTGATATTTTGTGGAGTTTTTTTGTTGTATTTTGAAGCAACTGTACTTGTACGAATTCCTTTCACCCTCTTCAGCGTGTTGCATTGTGTCCATTGCAGAAACCATATCGCAGGAATGGAGCAGGAGAAACCGCTGTATAATTTTGTATAATTTTAATCCAATTAAACTTAATTAACTTGTGTGCAGTCGCCCATTTTTCGGGGACGCAGCTCCAAGGCTCTTAACTCTCATATGCCCCCATACCCATCGTACCGCCGGTCGACCATTTCAGCGTTCCAGCAGCTCCCGGGGCTTCGTATCCGGAGTCGCAATTATTACCACTTACGGCTAAATACTCAAGTTTCCGTTGTGCAAATTTTTATGTTGTTTTCTTTTTTGCTGCGAGAGAGAAAGTTTAAGGATTGTGTGTTGCGAGAGAGAGTGGTGGGGCTCTTGGGGGCAGCCGCAGAAATTCCCGTATCATGCAACCGCACCAGCAATCCGGGCGGCAATCCGTGGCAAAGAGAGTGAGAGAAAAGTTTTAGCCAAATTCCGAAGCCTGGAAGGATAAACTTTTCGCTTTAATACTTTTGCTTTCCCGCCAGTACTCCTTGGCTGGGGAAGGACTCTGTGGACTGTGGATTCGCCACTTTTAGGCGCATCAAATTTATGTTTTACCTTTCGGCTGTCCACTGGCATAAATCTTTGTTATGCACCGCTCTCTGGCATGGGGCATCTCGGATGCCCGAGCATGGAAAAGCTGTGTAGTCTCTGTAGTCTGGAGTAGAGATTGTAAAGATACAATAGAGCTGAAAAACTCTGGTTAGAAGCGGAATTTTGTCCGGGTGCCGGTAATTATTTTCCTCACCACTCTCTTCCACTCTCCCACACTCTCCTCTCCTACGCTTTTTCTGTGTTTGATGTGCATTTCATTTGCTGCTTTTAATTACGGCACGGACCGGGGCATCCTTTCTCCTGTTTGGCCTTTCTTTTCGCTGTGTTTTTTTGTGTGCTTGGGCTTCCGGTTCCGGTTGGGGCTGACTTTCTAATGAGTTTTAATAACCTGCGACGCAGCTTTTGATGTGAGAAATATGCGCCAGCAATTAATCAGCCGGTCGACGGCTCTCTCTCGCTCCCTCTCTCGAGTACAGCTCTAATCCAAGTTAATCAATGACAATGCGCCACCCCACAGCCCACCCCACCCCACCCCATCAATCAATCAAAGGCAATTGCTTTGACATCAGCCATAAATTAAAGGGGAATGAAACTCGTTCCGAGAATCCACTCACCCACTTATCCAGTGCGTTGCAAATGGGCGGAGGCCGACGGCGTGTCCGATAACTGGTGGCCGCTGCCTGTGCGCCTGTAAATTAAATAATACCCGGTAACGAAAGAAAATGCTAAACCAAATGCGAGCACTACCGCATGCCACATGCTGCATGCCACATGCCGCATGCCGCATGAAGTATTCTCTGCCAGACACTGAAATATTCGTCGATAACTATTAGCAAGTGATGCATGAAATGCGATAACATTAATTAGCCAGGCCAACGAACCGAACCGCAAATGGTGACCCCGTTGGCCCCTCTTTCCCACCCCCTCAACTGGTGTCCCATGCATACTAATGCGGCAGGACTCTGCCTCTCTCTCTCTCTCTCTCTCTCTCTCTCTCTCTCTAGCTCTGTCTTTCTCGGTGCGGGAAAATTTAATTGCCAACCGTGGCCCTGTAGTAATAATAATCATAATAATAATAACGATAGATGCCCCACCATCATAGTCGAGGGGGGGGGTCATAATTCATGTGAATATGAGCCACAAATATGGTACCAGCTCGTTGTCGGTGAAGAGGATTAGGTTCTCGAGAGGATAAATACAGAGGCCTAATATAATGCTTTGACATTTACATATGTATGTGTCATTGAGCGGAGGGAAGGGCCGCCACTGCCTTAAACGATTAAATTTGACAAGAATTTGATAGATGTGGCAGTAAGTAGAATACTTAACGGTTTGCTTGATTGAAATGTAACTTAAAACTGTCTTTAAAGCACCAATAAATGCGAACAATGCAATATTTCACATGGTTTCACACAAATTCAGGCTTAAATGTTGTAAGGAAAATGTTCATGGCTATAAATAAAAAAATTGTCACCAATTCCACAAAGTACCTGTGTGAAGTATCTCGGCTTGCATCTCGACCGCAGATTAACATGGAAAAACCACATTAAAGCAAAATGTCAACAACTTAGACTTAAAACACTAAAAATGTCCTGGTTGATAAGTCGAAAATCAGAAACCACTTTGGAAAGCTAAATTCGCCTCTGCAAATCCATACTGAAGCCTGTTTGGACCTACGCTAGACAGCTTTGGGGAACTGCTAGCAACTCAAATATTGAGATACTTCAGCGTTACCAATCTAAAACTTTGCGACACATTGTCAATGCTCCGTTTTACGTATCTAATGCAAACATCCACAAAGATCTGAATATTCCAACCATTAAAGAAGAAATAAAGAAAACTAGTAAGAAATACATCGACAGACTCCACAACCACGAAAATAATTTAGCCTTAAGTCTATTAGACAATAGCCTAACAGTAAGAAGACTGAAAAGATACCACATTCTCGATATCCCTGATAGATAAATCCAACAAACTGAAAAGATGTTATATATAATAGCAGGGCTCATTGGAAAACTGCTATTTCTGTTAATTGAATATTAATTATACAATTTACTTATTGTTTAAAAAAACAGATTGTAAATATAAAGAGAGAGAAAAAAAAAAAAAAAAAAAAATGTACCTATTAGAATATTAATTCTAATTTTTAAAATTATGCAATACTGACACCGAAAAAATGATAAAAAGATCTGTAAAAATGATTGAACTAGTTTTTGAGTTAGCATTGAGTTCACTGTGGCCCCGCCCCGTAGGTGTTTCTACTTTCATTTCTCCTTGTTCTTCTTTTATGTTTTTTGGCACACAAAATGGAAGCTAAGGAAAGCTTTAAGAAAGTGCGAAGTGCGACACGCACAGACATGCATATGCTTGAGTGTCTTGATGTGTGTGTGAGTGACACAAATACGAGACGACAGATGCCACTTAAAGGAAGGAAGCAGCATCAACACCAACACCAGAAGGAGCAGGAGCAGGAGCAGTAGCAGTAGCAGGAGGCAGAGGTGAATGAGAGGACGGCCATGTTCCATGATGCCTTCCATGTGCTGGCAGCCGCCATGTCAACACTTATCTTTATGAGTTTCCGCTTTCTGTAAAGTCATTGACATGTATTTTTTCTTTCTTCTACGCTTCTACTGCCTCCTGTCTGTTCCCGCCCAAAAAAAAAACAAAAATAACACAAAATAAACGCTAACAAGGCGGGTAGCGAGAGCAAAGGCCAGTAGTTTTTTGTGTGTGTGTTTCGGGCTTCTACGAATACGTGAATACCCTGCTGAATGCTGAATGCTGAAAGCAGCAAGCGTTGCTGATCTCTTCTCTCCGATCAGTTTTGGTTCTTTCTGTGTGTTGGAATCTTTATACCCTATAGCCACAGAGTTGTGGTGTACCTTTTGAGAGGAGAGACATCTTTGTGTTTGCTCACTTTGTCTTTTTATTTTGCTTGGGTTGGGTTGTGTGCAAGGCATCTTCCATCTTCCATTTTCCATTTTCCATCTATTGCTTTTGCAAATTGCTGAAATCGCAAGTGTGCTTTTAGGCGTTAAATGCTATAAATTACTTTTCGAACGGCATAAATAACAGTAAAGTCATTGAAATTTGCTCACACACACACACACACACACAGATGGCGCCAACAGGGGAATACGACTCCTCGTTGGGTCGTAATCAGCATATTTCTATGGGTTCCACCATCCCCATCCAGGCTCCCCTACCAACGTGTGTCCTCTCTGTCTGTGTGTCTGTTCGGTGTTGTTTGTGCGTTTGATCCTACCCTGGGGATCCACTAAATGATGATTTGCTTTGGGGCATGCCCCTACCCACAGGAGAGACATACACACACACACACACTGAGTAAGAGAGGGGGAATAAACTTTAATTTCATAGATGAACAACCAATAAATGTGTCCACCGACCTTCAATCGCTACTCCCCCGATGATCGGCATGCCAGACAAACATACATATGTACATTCATTTAACAACCTTTTCATCTTTCCATATTTTTCGCTGAATATTTCCCATGGAAATCTATCTGTCTGTCTGTCTGCCTGTCTGCCTGTGGCTGTGATGCCGCACCATTGTCTTCTATTCTGACCAGCAGCTGTCATCCATTTAGGCGGGCACTTCATTTCGCGCGACAGACACTTGACACAATCAATTTGCACCATTGATGTCGCCCACACACACACACACCGCAGGCCTCATGCCACATGGTGTGGCTTTAAGAGCGCATGGGACTTGCCTCTGCAACTGATGCCCTGCGCTCTTTAGAGCTCTCCCTCTGCCACCTCTCTCTCACTCTCTCGTTTGCTTTTCACTTTTATTATCCTTTATGTGCGATTTCACACCTTCAATTGCACAAGCTGCAGGGAGCTACAGGGAGCGGCAGGCAGTCAGGCAGTCAGGCGGCAGCAGCCTGCTGCCTCACGTAGCAGCAAATCAAAATCTTGAATTTATTCCACATACGAAGCGCATGAATTTCAAATTACTGTGGGAATCCCTCCGCCGCGCACACACACACACACAGAGCAGCCTCTAAGGTCCAAGGAACGTGTGCAACACGTTATGTGGCAGCCAAATGCCGCAAGGTGCTGTGCCCCCTACCCTGTCCCTCCTGTCCAGGATAATGACTGCTCGGTGTGGTTCGTGTCTCAACATTTTTAAAGCTTCCTCCCATTCATTCCTTGGGTCGTTCATTCATCCATTCTTACATTATTTTCTTTACCTTTATCCCTCCTTCTGGGTGTATCCTTTTGGCAGTGGAAAAATGTGCCGTGCCTGCTCTGATTTCTGATGCTCTTCGAGGATCGTCTTGCAGAAGCTATTTCTATTTTTAAAAGCAAAGATCAACCACAATAATCATTATCATCATACCATCTTGGGGCTTAGAATCGCAAGAAAATTTATTGTTATTTTGCACCTTTTCCGCCGAGTGGTTCATTTTGAACCAAAAATAAAAAATGTTCCTTCCTTTGGCTCTTTTTATTTTCTTTTTGGAAGAGAGTATCCCAAGTGCCTGTTGTGGGTCCTGCTGCTTGGCTCCTACTGCAGTGCCAAATACTTTTTATGGGAAGTGAAGGTGGCAGTGGCAGATGGGTGTGGGGCAAGCGGCTCATTTGAAATTCATGCGGCCACTCACTGGGTGCATAAAGCAATCAAATCAACCACAAAACACCGACTTTACACACACACACACACATGAAACCCAAGGATTTGGACCTAGTCCTCTTCCTCATTCTGGCTCTACTTTCTGGTTGGTTTTTTTTTGTTGTTGTTCGACTCTTTTCAGCATCTCTCTTTCGGTTTCATACACGTTTCACTCGTGTAAATAATAAATAAGCCAAGCAGCTGCAAAACGTTTCACTTCTCCGTTCCGCTTCCGCGTCCACGACTCTGGGGAGATGCTGGAGAAGGAGGCTATCGATTCCAAATCTCAACCGAAAGTCAAAGACGGAGCAGCCTAAACAAAAGCGAAAGTTTGCCACATGCTCAACCCTTTTGCTTCCCGGGTCTCCATTCCACCAATGATTTATGCATGACCCAGAGGAGGTCGCATAGTAGGAGAGGAATGGGAGAGACCAGGAGATGGAGAAGTTCCAGAGAAAGCTGTTCCAGATTTGCATGCGAATTGTCCGAGCTCTGGTGGCAGATCCTGCGGCTTTGGGGCAGATTTAGCAAATGGGTTTAACAGTAAATACTCGGAGAATCGGCGTGGCACTTGCTCACAGTTGTTCAGTGCTCTGTTGTGCATTGCACAACACTGGAGCAATACGTTTGGGCCGGAAAATGTGGCTTACCCTCGGAATGCCACTCTGTGATTAATTTTGAGGAGATAGTGAATCCGTTTTAGATCGGTTTGTTTGCTGTTTTTGAATTTTTGCCATGGCTTTTTCCAACACTGACAAGCTTTCTGCTTTCTCTACTTTTTGCCTTCTACTTTGACCCTCTATCTACTTACCTCTTGTTCCACTTCTACTACTAGTCCCGCAATGCAGCTTCGCATTGCTCTTGTGCTCTCCATATCGCCTTTCCTCTCGTTTTCTGTGTCAAATCAATTTGCAACTGTAATTAATGAAGCGCAATGCACAAAAAAGGAGAAAATGATACTCGAAACTGGAAAATAATAGGAGAAAATCACAGAAGCGTAGTGAATAATTGGGAAACCCAATCAATGAGCAGAGCGGAGGAGAGTTTTTAGTGAGCAAAAATATCGAATTAAACGTAGTTTCAATGCAATTAAAGAGGAATTCGCCTTTAGCCTTCAACGATCGGGTTGCTCCAGCTAACAGCTATCAATCTGCCTTGAAGCCTCGTCATTTGTGTTCATTAATTATTTTGGAAGCGGAGGAGCAGCAATGCAACGAATGTTGGCAGGAGGATGCTAGAGAGGGGTGTGCTGGGGTTCAGTAAAGGCAAAGCAATTGGCTGTTAATTAATTGAATTCTGTTACAGTTGCAGTTCCTGTGTTCCTGTATGCTCTGTGCTCTCTGTAACGTGTTGCAGCTGCAGTCTGGCAATTGCAATGAAACTTTTTCCCCTCCTTCCCAGGCATTACTTTGCCTGATGGGTGCTGGTTGCTGGTTGCTGGTGGGGTCAATAAGTTTTGTGAACAAGTTTGGCGCATAAAGTCATTAAAGTTTTCTGATTCGATTCTGGCTGGCGCTTTATCCCATTAGCCCATTAGTGTTTCCGCTGCACTTCTTTTCCCTTTTTGCCGCCGAGAAGCTTACAAATTAACGACGCTCAAAAGTATGCTGCAGCAAAGTTACCGAACAAAAAGGAACTTTGAGAAAGCAAAGAAGATAACTGTAAGTGGAGAAAAGTGTACAGTTACTCGGTCTTAATTGTGGCACACTCTGGGGTTATGCTTGGGGCTTGGTCTAACGATCGGTACATCCGTGGATTCTACGGTTAAATGTAATCATCCAAAATTATCGAAAATTATGGAAAGTTTGCAGCATCTATTGTATTTATTTTATGAATTATAAGGAATAGAATTTTAGTCTGTTTTCCCTCTCTCGAGTTCTCTTTGGATTCTCTTTAAAGAGCTTTCCCGCACCGTCGCTCCAAGGTTTTGGGTTTTGAAGTTTGAGTTATTCTATGATTGGGTGAACAAAACTCTTGTACGTGGTTCTATCACTGAATCTCAAGTTCTCTATTTCTCTACCTCCCTCTTCTCCCTTCTGTGTTCTCTCTCTCTCTCTCTCTCTCGTCTCAGTTTCTCGCTGTCTCTGGCTCTCTCTCTATAGCCCAGTCCCTTTATCCCGGGCGCTCCATTAATTTAGTGTAACGTTAAACCAATAGAACACACAATCCCTCCGCTTCGCTGCTACCCCTGCTCTTTGTGCTGCCACGCCCCTTTGATTGGTCACGTGCCTGGCACGGGTTTTCCCCGCCTCCCCAGCCCTGTTTGCCTCTGGGGTGTGTCGGTGTGGGGGGGCGGTGGTGTCTCCGATTCGATTGTGATTGCTTTGTATCGATTACAAAATGCATTACAACATTTGCCACATGATAAATAATCCATCCAGTCAGTCAGTCAGCCCGCCAGCCAGCCACACGGCGGTAATCGGATGAGCATGGGGAAGGGGCACTGAGGGGACTGAGGGGAGTGTGCATTGATCGCAGATCTTCTCCTCTTTCCTTGAAGGAATCTTTGTGCTTTTCTTGTATCGCTAAACTCTGTGCTCTTCCCCTTGCAAGGACATTAACCCACACACACACACGAACACACGTGTCCGGTGTTTCACCCTCCCCCCGAACGCTTCTCGATGGGATATAAAATGCAATTGCGTGATTATTGAACGATTTGTATCAATTTAAGAGTCAGGAATGGAGCATGGAATGCCCTCCATTTCTCCCCGCTCTTTTCTAAATGTTTATTTATGCATTTCACTTGTTTCTGTTATTGCAACTCTTCCCCCAACCCACCCACTCGACTGACTTTTCCCTCCCTGCCCTTTCCAATGGTTACAGACAAACTTGTGGCTGCCACAGCAAGACATTTGTCGCAACGTGCGAAAACTTTTCCCCCCACACACACACACACACGAACACGCTCGAGTGGGAGAGTGAGAGAGAGATTCTCTTCTCAAGTTTATTAAAGGGGCATAAAAGTGTCATTGGCGTCTAATGGCCAACGATTAAATGGAACTCTGATGGAACTCAATCCCCCGAAAGCCGAAACCAAGTCCAACCACCCAGAAGGTACTTCAGTAATTGAATGACAGAAACATTTGTTTCTTTGGATTGCAGGGGAACTTTCCATGGAACTGCTGTTTATTCTGTTCAGAAGAATCAACCGAAACAGCAGACATTCACAGTAATTCAAAGAGTTTTGGGATCTAAAGAGCTTTACATATTGGCAAAGACTTCTGCACTTTGTTTGCATTACATTTTTGATACAAACAACAAATCATAATCATGGATTGGTACACGAATATGTCCTGGATCAATCTCTTAAGCATCTCCCTGGACCTGCTCTTCAGTTTGTTGTGTCTGTGTGTGTGTGTGTGTGTCTTTTAGGGGTTTTGTGCTAATGATTGTCATGAATATTCTGGCATTTGTTTGCCTGCTTGCTGTTGCTCCTTGCTGCTTGCTGCTTGCTGCAGTGTTTGCCTGGCCAAAATGTGTAATATGTATGGCTGCTCTGCCTCGAGGACCCTGGGAGCTGCTGGCTAAATATTTGATAAGCCTCTAGACTGCTCTCCTCGCTCTCCAACTCTCTCCCTCTTGCAGTGTGTGGCATGTGGCATCCACTTAATTAAAGTTAAACAAGCAGCTAATCAAATTTTTATTACACAGTTTCTTTTTGCCGCAAGCCCAATCCGTTGGCTGTTGCCGCTCCTGTTTTCTGTTTTTTTTGTTTTCTGTGCTGTTTCTTTTTGCATTTGCCCCTCTAAACGTGGCGTAATTTAATTTTAAAAATGCATGGCCCAGCCAGGTCCAGAGGTTACCACCAAAAGGATTTGCCATCCTTTTTTTCTGGGTGGGGGAGGGTGCGAATAGAGCGAATAGTTTTCCCATCAGTGCTGCTGCTGTGGGGAAATTCAATTGGGAGCAGCAGCAGCAGCAGCAGCAGCAGCAGCAGCCTCAAAGGGAATACGAAGCAAAAGGAGAAACCCCAATGGAAAAATTCAGCTGAAGCACTAGAATTTTAATATTATAAATAGATGAATCGAAAGTGGTTTTATTTCTCTCTGGTATCCGGATCAGGCAACGATCGAGGATGGATTTCGTATGATCTCCTCGTTCAGTGTGGAGCCCTGGAGCCACCAGGCCTTCCACACGGTGGGCATCCGCTCATCATCCTGCTCATCCGCATCGTAGTGCTCTTCGCCACAGGACCAGCTGCCCAGTGTGCTGTTGGTGATGCGACGCTGTGGCATCGCCTGTAGGCTGTGCCCCTTCGCCTCTGTGGGCACCCCGAGCCGGCACTCGGGCGACAGTTGCTGCAGCTGCACATCGGGCAGTGGAACGCGCTGAGGATCCTGCTGCTGGCAGCAACAACAGCAGTAGAGCAACCGAAGGAAACACATCTTGCAACGCAAAAAACAGGAGCTCCACTAAGCTCTGGGCTCTGCGGCAAAACGGCCTTATATAGCCTTCAATGACTGCCCAACTGTGGAACAGCTTAACAACTGTTTTTTCTCCCCATGCTCCCCGTCGGGAAAGTACAGTTGTGAGCCACAACTGTTTCGGTTTTCATCTGGTTTTTTTTTCTGTTTGTGGCAAAACGCTGTCGCTTATGTTAATTCCATGGAAAATGCCCTCCCAATCGCATTCCCGTTTCGCATTTCGCATTTCGCATTTGGCATTCCTCGCATCAATTTATTATATCATTTTATAGCGAAATTATCGAATGTTCTGACTGTTCTTTGGTTACCAATTTGCGCATGCAAATCAGCGGCAAAAACGAACAGAAATTCCACACCTCATTTGACATCGGAGCTCTCTCACATCAAAGTCGGATGATTATTGTTGCCAGTGGTGTCGGTGTCTGCCTCTGCTTATGTTTCTGTTTCATTTGTGGCAAGTTGCAGTATGGCCACAGTGTCTGATGGAAAGAACTCAACGCCCGCTGCTATGGGTTTGTCATGGATTGGTTCCGGTTTCAGTTCCACTTTCATCTCCTTATCCGTCGGCGCCCCCGTCTGCGTCTCTGGGTTATGATGTACCTCCACATTGATGCACATTTCCCTGAGCTGAGCGGGCGAATAGGAGGCCCGTCGTCTTGTGTGCCGTTTCAGCATACGATCAGCTCTCCAGGCCACACGTTTCGGTGCAAACTCCGGCTCCTGCAGCTCCTTCTGCTCCGGCAGCTCCTGCTTGGGCACAATAATGGCAACCGTGTGGTTTTCCGCTTGGATTTCATGGCCTTGCGGCTGCTGTTGCTGCTGCTGCTGCTGTTCCTGCGGCACCTCCAGCTGATCGGCTATGGTCTGCTGATCGTCCTGCCGCTCACGTTTGCGGCAGCAGAAGATCGAGTACATTGGACAGTGGGACAGAAGGCGGAGCATGTTCAACCAACGACGACTGTGTGGCACCGACTGTGTGTAGCGACTGTCCGTGCCGATGGGCTTTATAGGGTCCGACGCCCATCATGATCCATGCACGATCCATAGTGTCAGAGATGTGAGAGTGCGTCAGCTGAGGGGCCTGTTTTTCGGAGCCCATTAACCGTGCGTACCAGTGGCAGTGTGCCACTAGTGTTTACAGTACCAGGCGGTGCCCTCGCTTCTCTCTGCCTCTGCCTCTGCCAAATCTGTTTCCAACTCAAATTTCAAATTTCAATTAGCATTGCATACCCTGGTGCGCTACGCACTCAAGTTTCCACTCTAATGAGTTTTGTAATTAAACGAAACTTGAAAATTGAATACACAAAAACTCAAAAGCCCAAACAGCAACAGAAACAAAAAAAAAAAGAGGTACAAAAATGTACAATAGCAGCAGCAGCAGGCCGGGCAAATGTAGCATTTAGGGCACCAGTGAAAATTCGCACTTTGCCAATGATTCACAAAGTAAAAGCAATTGTAGAGCAACAATAATACGAGTACCACGAGTCCTGGCCATGAATGCTAGGCACAAGAGTTTTCAGGAATGAAAAGAGTGCACAAAGGAAGAACCTGCTGGCCTGCTCCACTCTTCTAGTCACACTTTCATTAGGGAATTTGATTGGCTCTTAACATTTGTCAGACATTCTACGAGGCACTCTTCTTGGACAAGTACAACAGAGACTTTCGTATTATGTTCCGTGACCTCTTTGTGTGTTTTTTCTTTAGCCCATGCCGCGCAGAATAAACCAAAAAGTCGTTAAATCATATCAAAACATATCAAAAAAAACTTAATTAATCCAAACTGTCATTACTGGCAAGCAGTGCAAGGCTTTTTCAGTAGAGATCCCTAAAATATATGCAGATTATCGCAATCTTAGTTTATTATTAAAGGGAACGAATTTCCCGCCAGTCCGTACACTCTTAACGTCTCTGTCTCTCTCTCTTTTGAACATCGCATTTGTATGATTTTGTCAGACTCCTTTGTACCCTTCATTCCGTTTGTACATTTTCCCCCCATTTGGGGCTGGGTGCTCGTTTGTTGACTGTGTGGAAAACTAGAAAAATATCAATGTCATTTGCAGGCAGTCAGGCCTCTGGGTTCTGGGTTCTGGGTTCTGTGTTCTGGGTTCTGGTTTCTGGGGGTTGCACTGCCACAGCCACCGACTATGGGGAGGTGGGAGATATACGACAGATTTTGTTACTTGTTTGTAATGTTGGATGTGCTGGTCCGTCTCCGTTATTCTGTTTGGTTTTTCGGGCACTGGGGTTTTCGGTTTTGGGTTGCTCGTCCATTTTCGGTCACATCATTGCGGTTTCAGAACTGGGGTTTTACGCCATTTCCGTTTGTGTGGAGTGCACTGTGGAGTGTTTGTCCATGGTGAGTGAGTGGTATAGAGTTTTTTGGACATACCCTTTCGAAGGGGTACAGATATCGCCTGCTAAAGTACAATGAACTTTGTGTACAGTGAGTATTTGCAGATAATTCAATGAAACTTTAACCGAATTCGATGAACTGCTCAATTGCATCATATTTAATCCCTCAACATGTGTTCATAATCTATTCCTGATGGAAATGAAGACTGATGGCCAGAAAATCAATTGAATTTACCATCAAAACCAATCACATTTTCGGTGGAAGAGTATTCTAAGCTTGCAACAAAAACACGTTAGGGCTTTGCCTCTGGTTTTTCCGGTGTTCCTTTTTTCTTTGAGTTGTGGGCTGTATATTGCGTTGGTCTTTGGACAAGCCAGCCAGGCACATAACCGCAAAACATACGCACAACAGACGCCCCTGACAACAGCCCTGCAACGCTATGGGGCACTAACATTTTCCATTTTGTGGCAGGAAGTCTCTTCTCTGAGTCTCTCCCAATCTCCGAATCAGTGGGATTTGAACCATTCACCCATTTCAGTGTTGATTTTTTATGCGCTCGTGGAACCCCCTGTGCCTGTGCCTGTGCCTGCGCCTGTACCGTGCCACAGCCACTGCCAGAGCCAGTGCCACGCTCCTGGGTTTGGGCCTCCTGCCGCTTCTGTATTTTGCTTTTGTGGTCATGCCCACTTGATGCGTATTTAATTAACGTTAATTGAAATTGATTTATGTATGCAGTGTGCGTACTGTACCACCCTCTTCACTCCCCACTCCCTCTACCATTCTCTACCCCCTTAAAAATGTTCTGCGTGAAATTTGTGGCAAGTCTTACGGGTGGAACAGGGGGTGCGGGCGGGCAGGGAAGGGTCGTCTGTCCAATTGACAAATTTTTGCGTTTTTGGGTTCATTAAATTGATTAAAAACAAAATATAAACAGGGGAAAATGTGAAAATTGTACGAGTTTCCAATTGCGTAACGGATGAAAAATGTACTGAACATTGTGAAGCGAAAATTGATGGATGAGTGGGGAAATATGTAGATGGATTAGGGGTGCCAAAAATAAAGCAGATGGAGCCAATAGCAATAGATGGAACTGATTGAAATTGATACATGCATACAGGCAAAAATGATCAAATGATGAGAAAGGGCAAAAGTTGAGGGAGGAAATGGTTAAGGGAAGTGCAAGCTATAGAGGTGGCGAAGGGAAAAGAAAACCTCACTGAAAGCTAAAGAAACTCAAAAGTAGAATATTTGAGTGATAAACGAAGGAAATAATTGAAGCAGAAGTTAAAGTCCAAGTAGAAGCAGGACCACCAAAAGAAACAACTTTTAGATCAAGTGGTAGAATTTCCTTCCTATATTTTTGAAGAGTTGCGGCACTGCCTCTACTTGATTTCTTCCACAAACATCAAATAAAAACTTATTCTGCACTTGTAACAACCAGAGCAAAAACCAATTTCCACATCATTAATTTTTGTATGAAAAAAAAAACGCATCCACGTCCACTTTCCCCTGTACCTGTTTTTTTAGGGCTACGCTTTTATGTTGATTTAATTAGTGGAAAAGATGTGTGTGGGCTCTCCTCTGATTTTATTGCATAATTTTAGGTGTGTAGCAAAACAGTCGAAAATCGAATTCGAAATCGTAATCAAAGTGCGGAGAGGAAAGGTCATGGGCTCGCAGGAGTCGAGCGGCGGGGGCCGGGGTGTGGAATTGCAATCAGGAAAAACAGCAAACAAAGAACAATAACAATAAAGCAAAGGAAAATAAAGAAAATTCATCATAAACGGGAAAAAAGGCAAACGCGAAGGGAAATGGAAATGGAAATGGAAATGGAGGCAGACTGACTGACTGAAGGGAAAGCTCTTGGCTCCAGGACCCACACGGAAGGATCGTAAATTAGAAATGGCATTTTATGCGTGCGTGGAAATAAAAATTCTCTTTCTCTTTATGTGTGTGTTTGTGTGTGGATTTTAGGCATCTTTTCTGAAACGAGAAAGTAAAAGTTAATGTAGAGCGAAGAAGAGGTCAAATTGCTGGATACTCTCAAGTGATTGGTGGTTTTCCTTTGCTGGGCCATATGTTTAGAAAACTGTGAAATATCTTTATTGCATACCGAATAAATATATTAATAAAATGGAATAACAGGCAGATCAATATGTCTCAATAAAGCTCAATTTCTTGCCTTCAGAAAATGCTAACAAATCTTTGTTAAATATTCTGCTGCTATAAAGGGCATCAAAAGTTTCATTTTCAAATTTTCCATTGCTCCCTTTGTGCCCCCATCTGTGTGCTGCTTTTGCATCCCTCTGGCTCTGCTCTGCTCTGGTGCTGCTGCCTCTGCCGTTTGGCTGTCATAAAATTACTCATACGACTTGTTAACCGTTTCACCAAAACACACAGAGGCAGCACAAACAGAAACACAACGACACACAGACACACATTGATTTCTCATCTTACATCTCGTTTACTCACACATCTCTTTCTCCTCTCACTCTCTTGCAGGTGAGTCTGATTCCAACTGCCTCCCCCCATGGAATGGTTTGTGCTTCTCCTTGATATGTGATGCCCAATAAGGAGAGCCGTGTGGGTAGGCCTCTGAATCCAGTGCTGCCGATTGATGATTTATATGGGAAAAAGCTTGTATGTGCCCTGGCAGCAGGTAGTAGCTATGGCAGCGAAGGATATTCACGCTCTCTCCCTCTCTCTGTTCCTTTCTTTTGCTCTGTAAAATTATACGCTTTGATTCAATGGCAGTGTAAACAAATGAGATTTTTCCGCTGCGAAAAACTTTCGACTCACTCAACTGAAAGTGGTTTTAGCTGCTGTCGAAATAACTAAAGGCACTGCAAGAAAAAACCACACAGATTAAAATGCAAAAAGAGGGAGAATACTCCAAGAAGTGGGCAAGGCCTTTATGCCTTTTTTTGTGCCATTATTATGAGCTAAGAAACATCAATTGAATATTGACATGAGAAGCTCTTAGTGTGCGAAACTCCTGTAAAATAATTTAAAACTTCTTTGTTTTTAGAATCATTTGATTTTGAATGTATCTACCATTAATTGTCCTTACATTTTCATGTAATTTCCGCCAGTGTAGAGTTTAGCATTTGTTCGGAAGCAGTAAAAGAGATTTTCCCGCACTCTAGCGTAGAACCTCTCTGCCCCACTGCCACTCCCTTTCTCATTCCTCACTCAACAACAAAGGAATTTTCCTAATTATGCGTTTACCTGCACGTACACACCCTTATATCGGTGCGGGGTGGTGGGACTCGGAAGCAGTAAAAGAGATTTTCCCGCACTCTAGCGTAGAACCGAACCAAATGGACCATGCAAAACAACTGAAAGTAGAGAGTAGAAGAAGGAGAGCGCAGGGGTGGAGAAATCTACATTCTCATTCTCAACATTCCGTGATAAACAATTACAAAAAAGAGCAGCAGAAATTTAAGCCAAAAACTAAACACAAACTCTCGCTCCTGCCCGCTCCCTCTTCAGTTTTCCCTCTTTTCGGGGGGTGTGGGTGCCGGGTGGGCTACGTGAGGATGCTACGTGAGGTTTGTGCCCATAAGCAATTTAGCTAATTTAGCTACAAAACAACAACAACAACAACGGCAGCAGCAGCAGAAGCCACCACAATGACGAGGAGGACCCCAACAGCAGAATAATCGAAGCGGAAGAAGAAAACAACAGCAGCAAAAAGCTGCTAAGCCACTGTGGGAGAGAAGAGAAATGGGGAGTAAAACTCGAGAAATTGCAGACAGCGAAAGAGTAAATGCTTAAATCTGAATTGGAGTAATTGCATATAACACTTGGAGGGTTTTAGGACTATCCATAGCTCTCCCCAGTTATATTTTCATAATATTTTCGCTGCTCTATCCACTTTAGATGTGCTTTTCCCCACTCAAAATGTAGCAGCATGCACTTCTCACAGCAGAATAGATCATAGATCACATGGAATTGTGTGGGAAGTGCATGAAAACTAAATACAAAGAGTCGAGAGTACACTGCCAG
Source organism: Drosophila guanche (assembly GCF_900245975.1). NCBI lineage: Eukaryota > Metazoa > Arthropoda > Insecta > Diptera > Drosophilidae > Drosophila > Drosophila guanche. The sequence goes on from NW_022995760.1 coordinate 490,022, forward strand.
ACAGCAGTGTAAGTGTAAGTAGATGCACACTGCACAGTGGATAGACACAGTGGCAGCAATAACAGCAATGGCCAACGGCAAATGGCAAATGGCCATGGCAATAATAATAATAATCTTTGTAAGTATATTCAGGCTGCTGCTGTTGCTCGCTGTCTCTGTTTTGGACTCTGCTTTTGCCGCAGGACTCGCCAGAGCAGAGTCCTGATTCTAATAACTGTTTCCTTTTATGACCCAAACAATGCCAGGAGCAAAGCCATTGTTACCGGCATGGCCAGCAGGATGGGGGGATGGGGGGAGCTTCTTCGGAGAAGAAAAATGCATTTGATTGAATTTTGAACAGTCGAACGACGAGACACTGATTCCCCCTGGAGTGCATCCATGCATCCTTTATCCTGTGGGGGACCTTTGGCACGTAGCCTTGAAAATCCATGAATTGGAGTAAAGGACATGCAAACAGCTGAAACTGCCACACCCCGTCCTGAAGCCGTGTACTGTAATGAAATTCCTTAAATCTCGGATTCATACTTAATTCCCGTCAAGAGAAATCTGGCCAATGAATCGCATGAATCCTTCCAACGCAGGCCAGCCATTCTGTTCACTGACTGCATTTTTCGCACGATGTCGCAGGATATCAGTGGATGTCCCAATGTCCTCGAGACGACAAGACAAATGCGCTTATTGACTTGAAGTGGCGACCCATAAATTCTGTGCAACTTCCACTCGTGTCCCTGCCTCTGCCGCTGTCTTTGGCAGTAGATTCTGTCGCGTACTGTCTTACGAGTAGTCCACCTGCTGGCCTCCTGCTGCTGTCAAAGGATGAGACAGGATGAGGCACTGGCATAGCTTAAGCAACGGCCAAGTCTGCGTATAAATTAGCTGTGGAGGAGTAAGAAGGAGGCCATGAATCGTTTAACATGGATATAACGAGTAAAACTAACAAAGCGGCAAAGAGACTTTCCTACACGATGGAAATTGTTTAGGGGAGCAATCCTTAAAGTGATTTCACTGCCACAGGGAAAACCTTTGCTGGTTTATGTGTGCGAAATTGTTGCTTATCAATTGCTTATCGGGTTATCCTGCATATCTTGCCATTATTCAAATGAAACTGAAAAGAGAGCTCCCCCCCCACTCACGGATATCTGTTCGGTTTGGTTCACAATCTATAATTTAGGTCTCCATTTCGTTGGGATTTATTGTATCTGTAGTGTCTGTTGTCTGGGCAGATATTCGTTTGTGTGTTTGTGTGTTTGTGTGGGTGGGTGGGCTACCCTCCGGCTATCACGCGCCGCACGGCCACGCCTTGGTCTGGTGGCACTCCCACTCCCCCGACTTGTGGACTCCTCCTGTGGTGCTGCAGGGGGTAGCCTTTGCTATCTCATAATTGCGTAGGCGAGTTTAGTACTCATTAAAAGCGTTAATCGTTTTGGCTGCCTTTGTCGCCACCCGCTCCGCTCCGCCCCGCCCCTCCCCCCTCTCTCTCTGTCTTTTGTTTCGCTGCTGTGTGGAAAACACTTCAATTTTAATTCAGTGGGTGGGTCGTTGGTCCTGTTGGATGCTGACTGCTGCCTGCTGCCTGCTGCCCGGATGAAACCGATTTGCATAAATTTCCAACAATGATAGCCGGGGCTCCGTGTATGCATCTCCTCTGTGTCTCCTGTGTCGCCTCTGTGTCCGTGTGATGGAGCCCTGTCATCGCTTTGGGGCATCTCTCGCTTGTCTGCCACACACACACACACACACACACACAAAGCAAAACAAAAAAACAGAAAGAAAGAGGAGACACTACGAAACACACTTAATTAAAATTTTTTATTACACAAATTTTGCTTTTGTGTCGATAATTTTATGCTTATCATCAGGGGCAGCAGACACTACCAGAGCAAAAGAGAGAAAGAGAGGGACAATTGGTGGCTTCTAATTTGCAACATCAGCACTCTTTTTCTCTTTCTCTTTGGTACAGGTGGAGATGCGATCCTTGGACGCCTTTGGGGACGCTAACGCATAAAAACGGAAATTAAAAAGGAAGCCCACGCGGCATCCACCTGCCACTCCCACTCCTCAAGTCCAGGGACTTTTCCGCTCTTTTTCCCTTTCGCTTGTGCGCCAGTTCTCGGGCCATTCGCTCGCGATTCGCGCCCGGAAGTTTCACCTTAATATGCAGGAAATTTCATTAAAGTTGATACAACTCCCTTGTGGTGCTTCTGCGGTTGTCTTTGCTGTGCCCCTCCAGAGAGCTGTCACTTGATGGTTCCCTGATCAATCGCAACAAATTTCTCTGTTGCTTTTTTCGATAATTATTTCCGAACACAGAATACGCAGAAGAATCATCTTTTTATCCAGTACTAAGTTGAGGGAACTTCTCTTCCCAGCTGGCTTTTAAATTTGTGGAATCAGTAGGAAACCGCAAACAAAACTAATGAGCCGCTCATCAGTGTTAAAATCCCCGAATCGACAGTGCCAATTGCTCCTCCTCGCCCTCGGCAATATTTTTCGGATGCAGGCAGTCTTCTTCCCAATCAATTTGACAGCGATGTGGCACTGGGCCAACTAGAGCTCTGTTGAGAGAGAGAGGAGAGGGGAAAGCGGAAATGCCTCTGGACCAGTCAAATGAGTTTCAATCATGAGAACGACACAATAACCGAAGAGGCAGACCTGCACACAGCAGGCGTGAGCCATAAAAAATTTAAGCAATGCGGCATTTTACACCTTTTTCCAGGGGATAAGAAGTAAAAGGAGGAGCAGCAGCAGGTCCTGTGGCCATAGCAGCCCTAGTAGGAAGGTGTACAGCCTCGGCTGTGGCTGTAGGTGGGCGCTGAAGCCATCAGGACGGCAATCAAAAGCAATGATTGTTGCCCATAAAACGAAACGGTTATGTTTATCTGGGTTTTTGGCTTGGGCCTTGTGCCTTATACCTTGTGCTCCTTGCAGAGACAGAGAGAGGGATAGCAAGAGAGAGAGAGAGAGAGAGAGTGGGAGCAAAAGTAGAGAAGAGCTAATGGAATGCGCTTGTAGCGAAACTCTCGGCGAGCCTTTGCCTAAGTAAAAGAAATGAGCCTGAGAAGTAAATATTTAATGACACAACTCTGTATCTCTTCTGCTCTCTCTTAGCCCAAGCCCCCCCCCCCCTGGCTAATGGACACACTCGCACTCGAAGGCACTTCCCATCCCATTCAGATTTCCATTCCATTCGCCCAAACGATTGCCTTGTCTGTTGTGTGTTGCTTACTTTTTGAACAAGTGCAAATGTTTTTCATGACTTTTCATTTTATTTAATTTCACTTTTATTATGATTATATTTTCAGCCGCTTTTACTGTCTCTCCCTCTCTTCTTCTCTTTGGCTTTGCTTTGCTTTCTTTTGCCTTCCTTTTTTGGTACTTTTTGGCTAACGATGAAATGACTTAATAAAAAAGTTCTTTCGGACTTTGGTAATTGTTGGAATGGAATGTTATGTTTATGGGCCATGTGGCAAATGGAAAATGGCAAATCGAATTTTGCATTACGATTTGTGTTACCGTTTCGTTTCGTTTCGTTTCATTTGCATTGCATTCCACTGCTCCACTCCTGGGCCTTAGATTCAGGGTTTCAAGTCGATTCAGTTGCCTGATTAAAGGGTGCCGCCATCTCCGCACACCTTTTTACCTTTATCGTGTACCTTCAGCTCATTTCCCATTGCCCACATCCCACTCCAAACGAAACGAAACAAAACAAAAGCAAATGCCATGAAAATTGAAAATGAAACGTAACACGCCGCAATTCAAGAAACAAATGGCTGCTGATGGCACGGGGGCCAATGCCTGATGACTGGGTATGGGATGGTTGGATGTCTGGGATGGTGATGAGGCTGGGGAGCCTGGAGAGCCTGGAGAGCCTGGAGTGCAGATCCAGCTCCAGACCCAGAAAAATGCTTCAGCGCAATGCAATTTTTAGCCAAAAAAAGAAAAAAGAAAAGAACGGTTTGAAACGTAACGGAAAAAAAAGGAGAGAAAGAACGTGCAGACATGTGCCGCGCCACAGCCTCGACGCCAGGCGCCAGGGCGCCACAGCCAGTGGCAGTAAGCGATAGTCAGTTAGTGGCATGCCCCCCAGTGGGTTTCGGGCGCATTCTCGGGTTTAACTTTGGCAAACGCTTACGCAACGTTTTGTTTGAGCGAACGAACGGTTAGACGGACGGAAATACGGACAGCGGAACGGACAGCTGCAAGACTGAAGCTGCAGTGGGTGTGTGAGTGCGACTGGGAGTGGGAGTGGGAGTGGGAGTGGGGAGACAAATGGCTGCAACCGGGTGGCAACTGGATGACAGGTGTGGCAGCAGCAGACAACTGCAAGTCAGACAAAGCACTGGGAAATAACGCTGAAAGCTTACTGAGGTGCAAAAAGAGAGAGGCAGTCGAGTCGGTGCGGAGAGAGGGGTAGAAATTTACATAAAGCAAATGAAGCTGAAATGAAGTACGGCGGTGGTGCGTCCGGGGAGGCGGTGGGAAATGGGAGCTGGGAAATGGAGCTGGGAAATGGGAGATGCCAGCCAACAGAGCGACTGGAGAGTGCCAGGAGAGTGTGGCGGGGCACATGGATAGTTTGCACTGCCTTGACCAAAAAGGTAAATACTTGAATTTGCGCAAAATGTTCCACCCACAAGAGCAAAGTGCTGCACAATGCACTGCGAGAAAAACGCATAGAGAGAGAGCGAAGAAATGTAGTCTGAAAACAGAACAGGGAACCTAGAAAACTTACCTACACCCAATATGCAACAGCTGGCATACATCTGGCAATCGCATTAATATTATGGCCAGAAGTTGCAGAACCTGGCACCTGGCACACATTTCAAGAGAAAAAGTGCAGCTCTATTTAATCAGTTGTTCCTTAGTGTAATTATTCCTAATTCTAACGAAATAATCGCTTATTTGATGGCATTTTTCTTAAGAAAATATAACGAAATGGCAGGCTGCAGTCTGCTGCCGCGGCTGGAAGAGATTCAAGTTCATGTGTGATGGAAACTAGAGTTATTTTCTGCTCTGTGTAGTGTGTAGTGCAGTGTGTCCAAGTGTCCGAGATAAATACACTGGGCAGTCGAGAAAGAGAGAGAGAGCCAGTCGAGGCTGTGCTGCACAGGCATCACCATCAACGCGCTGGCCAAAGATACAAAGTAAAAGGGAAAATTGCAAAAGAAAATTTAAAAAGTTTACAAACACACACACACACACACACACAAGCCAGGCCCCCTTAATGAAGCTGTCCTGCAGCTGTCCTCTCCCTCGCTCCACTACGAGCTTTCAGAGGAATCGCCTTTAGCCTTCAGTTTCAGTATGATTTGGTTTCCATTCTGTATTCTCTGGCACTCTCCCATGCGGAGTGTGGTCAGTGGGGGCGTCTCTGCAGTGTGGTGGCCCATTGGTGTCATGTTTGCTTAGCTGCAATGTTGCAGCTACTCTCCCACTCCATGTGCTGCACTCTGTTGAATGGCTCTGTGCATCGCACATCAGGGCATATCCTTTTATCTTTGCCTGTGCCACACGTCAAAGCTCATTGACAGGCCATATGTCAGAAATTGATTCGTGGCTGTTGCTTCTTTTCTACCCGGCATCAGTGTCCCTTTTCTCAGCCATAGCCATGCAGGATGGCAGAGAAATTGAGATTCCAAAAAACCAAATTACGCTCTCGACCATTCTTTGGCCCATTCGGTGTCGAGAGGACACGAGGAGCACAAGGGTGCTCGTTGCTCGGCATTTGTGTCCAGTGTCTCGAGTGTCTCATCAATTTGTTTTGTTGTTGGCTTATCGGAATATGCATTTTCCAGCAATTTGAGGAGCGCACCCAAGGAGCAAGCATTTCCTGAAGGTTTGTCAAGCATTCGGTAAAGTAATTTGTATTTAAATTGGCCAAATATTGCCTCCAGTGCGGCAATACGAAGAGGTACTTTAATTGGAAGCTGAATGCCTTTAAGATGTGATCTAAGAGGCATTCCTCAGGCAAAGGATTACATTCAATTGTTAGAGTAGAGTATTCCAAAAGGTCATATTACAGTTTTTAAAGGGCTTCTAGGGTCAACATACAATTCCTCCAGGTGGTGGCAGGGGAGACCTTCTTATCCTTGTTGTGATTAAGGTGCGCTGAATTCCTTGAGCTTTGCTTCCCCTTTTCTGATGAGCGTATAATAATTACATTTTCCACCATTTGAGAAGGTCACCCATCCACATCCTCAACCCCCTCAGTCCCTGTCCCTGTCCCTGTCCCATGCCATTTTCCAACGCGTACATTTTCAGGGATAGCTGCACGTACTTTTCACCTGGCGGATTCCCTTTTATGCTACCATTTCCCCCGTATCTTAGTTTGCTTCTCCTTTTCCCTTTTTTTTTTTGCGACTCCTTCAGAGTCCGTAAAGTGGAAATCCTTTCAAATTGTGTATATTGACAGCTGTCACCGCTTCCCATCAGATTCCTTTCCGCCGTTAAGAAAAGTAAAGTAAAGAAAATACGAAAAGAAAAGCAAGATATAAGCTATAAGAAATAAGAAATGAAATGAAGGGAGCAAAAACATTTTAATGTATTTTATTTTTGAAATTTTTGTTGCTGTTGTTTTGCTGGCTGTCTGTTTTTTTTTAATTAAAGGAAATTAAAATGTAAATTCTGCGCTTACCTCCCATGAGGAGCCCAGCAAGCGCTTGCTACCACTCGATGCTGATGGAGTGCTGAGAGAGGGTATGCTGGTTGAATGAAACTAAAGGTAACAGCGGGAAGAAAGAGTTTTTTAAAGATAAACGCGAGGTAGTAAATGTATTCTCAAATCACAAAATATCTAACAATTTTCAAGACAAAATTCTTCCAATTGGGCAAGTGCTTCGGTCCCACTTCTTGATAGAGCCCAGCCTGTCCAGGGTGTCACTTAGTCCAGAGGCCTTGTCATTCGTACGCAGAATCTTATTAAAAAACAAATTGAAGAAAAAGTACGTTAAGGGGGAGGAGCTTCCAAGATGGTTAGGCGATGGGTGGCAATGGCTGAAAACAGTTGGAAAGAAACAAAAAAAACCAAAATACAAATGCAAACAACAATTAAATGTTCACTAAGCTAACAATAAACAAGAACAAAGAGGAGGGATACAGTGACTGTAAGGATGTACATACATACATCCTGCAGGAGGAGCGACAGATGTCGGGCACTGCCATTTGTTAATGGAACAATTGAGCGTTGAATGTGGATACAAAAGGAGGAGCAGGGTACAAAGTGTGGAGTGCCAAGGCTGCCAAAAGGCGGGGTTTGATCATTTCAATTAACCAAACAGCAACTGCTCCATCGATTCCCTTTTTATAAATTAATCTGAATGAAAGGAAAATCTTTTTCTTGACTGGGCACAGCAGAGATGGCAGCGTCTTTGGGTGGTGCATATCAAACAGAGTTCGGACAATCTCTTTATGAAGTAGTTTGGATTGGCGGGGAAATCAGTGGCTTGTCTGTTCCCATATGCATTTTGGGGTCCTCTCTTATCTCGGGGAAACGCAGATCGACGCCAGCAAAAACAACTGTCAACTGAAGTCAATCGACATAACTAGGGGCGGACAGCACCAAATTCCGCGGAGTGGCGGTGGAGTGGCGGGGGGCAGACAGTCAAAGCGGGGTTGCAAGTGCTTAAGTGTGGGCGACTCGAAAGCGATTTGCCACAGTTCCGCAGCGGAAGTACAGAGAGTGCATCATGGGGGCGGCATTTGTACGAGTTGCGTGTTGCTGTGGCTGCAACGAGACCACTGCCGATGGCCGGGAGCCAGCAGCACCAACCACTCAGACACCGCACCCGCTGCTGGAGTCAGTGGAGCAGACACTGGAATTAGTGGATGCCGTTGCGGTGCCATTTGTGTCGCAAATGAAGCTGGACTTTGATCCGTACGACCAGCGATTCGGCATGGTGCATAAACGATTAAATACTAAATATGTTGAGCATTGATTAAATAACTACGAGTGTTCGTCTGTGTTCTGTTTTCTGTGTAATTCCTCTTCCTGGTGCATTCCGCTTGCCACTGTCGCCTGGCCACACCAGCAATTTGTCTGCGTCTGCGGCTGTGGGGCACGTAGCAAATGCACACAGAGAAAGAGAATAAGAGAGAGACAGTCCAATGTGGCCGTGGCCGTGGCCGTGGCCGTGGCCGCCGCTTCACTACACAAATCCAATCAAAGGCATTATTTCCTTGTACTTGGGTGTCCCCCTTACTTCCTGCTCCCCGCTGCTGTTGCTGCTGCTTCTGCGTGTGTGCAGCTGGCTTCAGGACCAAAGGATCCTTAACTTATTTTGTGGTATCATTAACCTTTAAACTTGGACGCAGGCAAGCGAACTGTGTGCAGGAATTGTAAACTTTTGCACTCGCCAAAAGTTTCCCCAGCAAACGCCCGCAAACTTTTCTCCTCTCTGGCAACACACAGAGAGGAGGGAGGGGGCAGTGCCCACCAATCCCCCCACCATCCGCAAGTAAAACGTAAAATTTTTAACTTTATTTTCGATTTTCGTTTGCCGCAAAAATCGCATTTGCAGGGACCCCTTCCGCACACCCCAAAAAACAAGGGCCAAAACTTAATTTGCGCCAAAAAAAAAAAGAAAAGAGAAGAGAAACCCACACGAAAACCCGAGCCCTAACACGGACAAGGAAAAAGAAAACTTTGGCCGCGCTTTCTCCCATTCGCCGCCCCCCCTTGGTATTTCTTTTTTTAATGCAATCAAGCGGAAATTGATACGTCACCGCCAGCCCCAGCCCCAGCCCCAGCCACCGAGTTGCACCGCACCGAGCAGTTCTCGCACAAAAGTGTTGCCAAATTGTTGCAAATAAAATTGCTGATATGGAAATTTTATGCGCAAGTTTTTCTTGCTTTCACACGCCGCAAACAGAGACACAGATACAGACCAACAGACCAACAGGCCAACAGACCAGACAAAACGAAGTCAAGAACTTTTCCGTTTCCTTACACAAAAAGAGACACAAAACACACATTCGCTTTGCTGCCACGTCAGGTGTGTGTGTGTGTCCTCATACTCATCCTCATGCAGCGGTTCCTCCGCTTTAGTCTGCTGGGTGCTTAACGCTGATCAGAGTTCGCAGATCTAGTGCCCTTTTCAGTGTTCAGTGAAGAAATTTAGAACTCAAAAATGGTCAAAAATAGGCACAGACATAGAGCTGTGTTTCATGTATTCCATTGGTCACACTTGATGTATTCCCACACGAACTTCGGCCACACCTCAACGACGCTCTACAATCCCCGAAAATCCAACCTGATTAGCGGACCCAATCTCCCTGTAAAGCAGCCCCAAAAATTCGCTCATAAAACCTTGGCTTATCGTTTCCACGTTTGCTTGGGAGTAGAGACTGGAGAGTGTGGGAAAGAATGATCAAATTAAAGTTTCGCCATCAATGCGGCTTACGGGGGCACATAGAATCGGCCACTGATGAGGGCCTGAAACTGGAACTGAAACTGAAACTGGGGCTGAGGCTGAGGCTGTGCCACTGGGCGGAAACTACTCTGTTTCTCCCCATTTGCCATTTCCGTTTCCGTTTGGTGGCCAACTCAAAACGCACATCAATTTGAAACTTAATCTTGCCGCACAAATAAGCCACGCCAAAAGTTAAGACCCATAGCCCAGAGACCAGCTCCTGTTCCTGCTGCTGCTGGTCCTGATTCTGTCCTGAACAAATGGTTGGGGCTGTAACTGGGGGCTGGGGACATGGACCCCCATCTGGTGCTCCTTTTTCTCCATTGTATGCAAACAATTTACAGCGTGAATGGGCTGCCCGCGCTCCAAAAAGGCAGAGAGAGAGAGAAAGGAAGATGAAGTGGACCAAGTGCTGGAGATGGAGATGGAGCTGGAAAAATGGGCCTGGGAAATGAGAATGAAAAACTAGGCGCCGTCTCATGCATAAAACTGAAAATGAAATACAAGCCAAAGCCAAAGCCAAAGGCAAACATAAAACAAGAAAAGCGTACCGAAAGATGAAAATGAGAGCAAATGCAAGCAATAGATGCGATGCCATGCGATGCGATGCTCGGACCCCCACAAGGATAATTGAAATTCACCACAAAACTGGGAAAAGCAAAAGCAAAAGATGGAGAGGAAGCAACAGCAGCAGCTGTAGCAGCAGGATGCAGTTTTTGGTAAAGGAAAATATTGTGAAAATCCAATTCAAAAATTGAAATGGAAATGAAAGTGCTCGGCGAGCAGTGCTTGGGATTTTGTCCAGCATTAAGAGATTTTCCACACTCATTAATTCGTGTTGTGCTAATTTCGTAAGCCGTCCCTGCCGAAACTTTCGAGTGGAAAATCCCGCAGCGGAGTGGCCTTGAAGGAGTCGTTAGGCCAAAAATATTATTATGGCCAGTGGGTGGAGCAAATCATGGAATCTGAGAATGCATTGAACTTTTGAGTGGCAATTACTTTGGCCTCAAGCAGGCGGACTCAAGGACTCCCCAGGCCACTCGGGAAAAGGGCCACAATTAAGTTCATTACGGAGTAGTGGCAGTAGGAGAAAGCAGTAAGGGAGGGCGGGCAGGTAAGGGTACGGCACCTCATACTCTGTTAGTCAGTATTCGCATTCGTATTCATTCATTCATTCCTTTGTGTGTGGCTCCTATCGCTGTCTGCTGTTTCTGCAATTAACTTGATTGCGCCTATAAATATGCAGCACTTGGCCGTGATTATTGCGCGGACTCTCTTTCTGGGCTTTTCTTTTGGTGGGCACACGGGACACCCATCTTCTGCATTTGCCTTTTGTGTTTTACTGTCCGTCTGTCTGTTCCTTCTGCGCCTAAAAGTCGTCCACTAATTGTTATTCCTCGACTGTCGCTGCAAATCTTGCGCTTTGTCTTTCACGTCTTGGAGTCTGGGCACTCCTCCAGTTTCAGTTACAGAACTCGAAGTAAGTGGAGAAGTCCTTGAGACGCTATCAACGCTATCAAAGCTAATAGCTTTGGGATATCTTTCTCACAGCTCTCTCTCTCTCTCTCTCTTTCTCTCTCTCTCATGGCAAGGAGTAATGACCGTATCCATACATATAAGGATCTGCTGCTCCTTGCATTTTTTGTTCTTTGTTTAGTGGGTGTTAAGCACTCAACAGGTTTTCAATTGTTGGTTTCCATTCCGTTTTATTTCAATCTGTTTTGTTTTATTTCACTCTTCATTGAATACTTCTTTCGAATGTTTCACTATTTTTCCAACTTCTTTCAATTTTCCTACGCATTCAATATTTCTCTGTTCTCATTCATTTTCCTGCATTATTTTCCAATATTTTGTATTGATTTTTATATTTAATTTCCATCTCGATAACAAAGATTTCCGCCATCTTTTCTACCACCATTCTACTTTATTCTCTTCACTTTGTTTCCTTTTTGCTGGCCGTGTTCCCCGTCCAAGTGTTTCGATATATTTATGTACTATTTTTGCGTTCAGCTTAATTCTCTTCGAATCAAAGGATGGCCTCTTACAGGAGCTTATTCTTCATCCTTCCATCCATCCTTTTGCTTTGATCTGCCGCTTATTCTCTCTGTGCGGCTTATCGTCTCCACTTCCGTCTCATGGTCCCATTGACATTCCCATCTCCATCGCGTTTCGTTCCTGTTTGTTGTCTCACTGCATTTCATCCATCAGGAACTAAGGCCAGGCCAAACCGTACATTTGCCTCTTGTTATGTCCTGCGTGCTCTCCTTTCATGCTCTTTTTCTGCTCCTGTTTGCCATTGTTAATCTTTAACCTGGGTCCTAATCCGTGCGTCATGATTGAAAGCAGCTGCAAAAACGTTGCGTGCCTTGTGGCATGCCCCTGCTGATGCCTGCCGCCCCCACAAATGATGGTCTAAACCCGTAGCAGAATGTCGCACATGATGAGCGCACATTGGCAACGACTGGAGACGCCATCGTCGTCGTCGTCGTCTAATCTGATTGCCATGATGTACTTGCCTCCTGCCAATTTGTGTCAATTTGGTGGAAGCCTCAGCCCCAGTCCTCGGCTCCGCCCCATTCTGCTCCCCATTCACTGACTGACTCAAGGCTGAGGCAACATTAAGCCCCACAGCAGTTGTGCAGCAGCTTAAAGTTGCCTCGGAGGCATGGCCCCTGCTTGTTGCACTTAAGGCAGCTTCTAATTAGCTTCGTGGCGTTGGTTCTGGCTCAGGTGTGACAGGTGCAGGGTGCAGGGTGCTGTGAGGTCGCCCTTGGCCCATTAACCATAATTAGTAAGCCTCTGGGCCACTGGGGAGCCACCTTCTCTCTCTCGCTCTCTCTCTTTGTGGGTGTTGGGAGGAGGATCAGGGCGTCTTATGCGGATTGAAAGCAGCGAACCGAATGGCTCTTCTGCAAGATGATGAATCAACTTGCCAAATTGATTGCCAATCCTATAAAAAGATACAGAACACATGTAGGATTAAATGCTGAATATTCCTGAAGTTTATTCTCGTTCAGTGCAGATACTTTTGGGTGCGAGTGTTGCTCAGGGGGTGGTCAAGGGTTGGGGTTGTGCGGTGTCGGCTGGCTAATGACGCACCTTAACCCATGTTAGCCTACATTTTGGTGTTTTGTGGTTATTCTTGGATTGTTGTTGCATGTTGTATGTGCCCAACCACTTGACCCAAAGCCCCCAAAGGCAAAGAGCCGCCACACTTGCGGCTGCCACGATGCGTGTGCCAGAGTGGTGGGCCGGGGCCGGACCGGACCGCTTGGAGCATGGCCTTCATGCAATTGACATCATTCTGTGAGAGCAAGAGGCAAGAGGCAGTTGGCCTACTTTCCATCCATCCATGAGCCGCACACACACCCCACGAAAAGTGCCCCAATGTTGGGCAATTAATACTCCATGCAGCTGGATTAGGTGCAAGAAAAATCCGATTCTAACTAAAGAAGCAAAGACTCCCGGACTTGTAGGCAAGCATACTCGGCTGTGGACACATCTCGCCAGTTGCCAGAAGCGTTTGAAGTGTGCAAATTGAATTACCCAGCACTGGGCATCGCTGAATGGCTGGGCGGCTGGGTGACAGTGTCCCTTTACCCACTCCTTGGCACTCCGTAAATGTTTTAGCGCCATTGAATTTGATGGCAGCGCATAAATGTAATTATAATGTGCATTCTGCATGCAGAATTCATAGCTGCAGATACATAAATGAATATGCATAACATATTCATATGCGAGCACTTGTATCCATCTGCATAAATGCATATACATATGTATGTAGTTTATGTATCTATATCTTTTTTATACGGCTCTCCATGATGGTGGATTACTTAGTTGCAGTGGCAGTGGCAGTGGCTGTGCATTCACTCGTGTATTATATTCATGCATGTTCACGTGCGAGTATTATGCATAATGCATGATCGCATTCGTTAATCAGCGAGGAACGAGCTATATTTAATTTTAATTTTAATTTTAATTAATTTTGTCATTTGTGTGTGGCGTAGGGAGGGGATGGACTGCCATGGGATGGGTGCTTGAGTGCTCGTAATCCATTCATTTAGTATCTAGTAGAACAGTGGTTATGGTTTTGGTAAACAGCTGCCGTAACATGGAAAACAGGCAGCAATACAGCTGTGCCTCGGATGTGCATTTCGATTAAAGGTTGCCACTCGCAGCCAACGAGCAGCAGTCTATCCACTGGAGTCAGTGGAGCTACAGGTAGAGCCAGAGACAGAAACAGACGGAATAATGTTTATGGGCTTTTTCGTGGACTTTTTTGCTTGCCGTAGATTCAATGGCGAATCCGACTCTATGGACGGGACACCGCCTCTGACCGAAATACTCGCCCCACCGCCATTCCCCGAGTCTGTGGTTGTGGAGCCACCCATGGGTTATCCGCAACCCACCATCGAGGAAGAGCAGGTGCAGGAACTGGAGATGGACGACGGCTACAATGGCTATGATGATCCACGTTTGCCCGAGCTTATAATCTAACATATGTGGCACATGCCACAGGCCGCACTGCATTGCACACTGGCACTTCCATTCATTTGGCTTAATTAAAACTCTTTTGCAATAATCCAATTGTCGGCAAAAGGCAAAAACCAAATGACAACAAATGGCATAATGGCCAGACATTTTCCATAAAACTCTCTCTATGAAAACAAAACAGAAAAAAAAGCACAATCAAATGGATCCAGTAGAAGAAAAAAAAAAACTGAACAAACACAAAAACAAAAACAAGCAACAGAAACAAAGCAACAAAACTCTAGCCAGCAAACAATGCGATAAAATTCAATTACAACAAATTTTTAATTAACTTTTTGCAATCAAAACACAAAACAGAACCCCAAAACCCAAGTGAGAAGGCAACAAATACAAACACAAACACAAACACAAATCAAAATCAAACAAAAATCTAAAACAAACAAACAATACATTTATATAATAATACATGAATAGAAATACAAATCGCAGGCGGCAGCCAAATTGAGCGAATAATAATAAATAATCTACAAGTCATCAAGTGGCAGCAGTTTGGGAATTTTTTATTTTGAATCGAGATCTTAGTGTCAGCTTGTGGGAGATCCTTCTTAGGTAAAGCAATTAGAAGTTAAGCAGATAAAATAATATTTTTGGGACTGCATCGCACGCTCCCGCGTTCATGTCTCTCTTACAGAGTGGCTTAGCAGTACATGCTGATTTTTCATGTGCTGCCTGTGTGTCTCTTTCTCTGTACCTCATCGCAATCCTCTGGCACCTGCTCCGATTTTTATGTGGTTTTGTTTTATTCGATTTATGCATGCAAATATTGTGGCATGGAAAGAATAAACTACAAAATATAGAGGGTACACTAGATAGTCTGAGTAAGGGGAATGTAGCATGCATAATGGATTGGAAGCAACCAGAGAGTGACCAAAACTACACCTAATAGCAGGCGCTGGTATACGACAGTCCTTAATTGGATAATGGGAGTTCCAAATGGCGTGGAACAAGTATAAGTGGGAGCAGATGCAGAAGCAGGAGTACTCGTCCTCGTACTCGTAACTGAGGGCAATCTACCTCAACCGATTCCCAATTGAGTAACCATTAACCTGAGAGCAAACCAATGGGGGGTGACAGCACCCCACCAGCAGCGCTCTTACACTCCAAAATGGATGAAACTACCATGGTAAAACCTATCAAGATCTGCCTCTCCCTTTGCCCCACCCAAAAGAGAGAGAGGGAGAGCGAGGAGAACTTTTCTGAGAATGCAACATTCGCGGGGAAAGTTTTGCAACGCGAGCCGAACGACACCTAAACCCCTAGCTAATGGCCCAAAGTAAACGACTTCATGCCTCGCATGGTGGGTGGTGCCGCCTGCTGCGGCCCCCCCAATCCCCTCCTGAGCTGCTCCTCCTGCACTATCCCATTGTATGCCATTTGTTGGTGGGAATTGCATTCGTTGTGGGGAAAATTGCATTTTCTGTTTCTGTTTCTGTTTCTGGTTTTCTGTGTTCGAGTTTTGTTTTGTCGGTGATTCGCACTCGCATTGTTTGTCGGTTCCATTCAAAGTTGTTTCAAGTTGTTTCGAAAGTGTCTGCCAAAGGAAGGTGGCACCTCTTCCGTCACCCCGTCATCCTGCCTCCTGCCTTTTGCCTTTTGCAGTTGGAAGCGCCATACAATTAAGCAAAAATGTGGCTGCTTAAAGCCGCCAACAGCCAGAAGTTGGGCTTCCTACCAATTAACTCAGCCAATTGGCTGTGGAGAACGCCTATAATTAAGAGCAGCAGCAAGAGCCGAAGGAGGAAGGAGTGCGTCGACAATCCTCTGCACGCACGCAACCCAATGCCTAAGTTTTCCCTCAGCCTTAGCACTTTTTCTACTGCTTAATCCATGCCCAAAAGTTTCCTACTCCCCCGCCCCATTATATAAGAAAAACAAACAAAATGTTACAGGCTACCGTTTGGCCAGCCTTTAATCCGTGCCCCAGAGTCTCCGTGTCCACCTAAAACTGATCGGGAATGTAGCGCTCAGATCCGGTGGGAGCGCTAAAGACCTGTTCGTACCGCTCCAGGGTCTCGAAGGAGTTGCGCTTCTCCCGCGCCGGCGGACGGATGCAGGTGGCTGCGGGCAGATGCTTCGAAGGCGGCAGATTGGGCCTTGGGGCACGCAGCAGTCGCTTGGAGAGGCTGCCAAAGCTGAGACGCTGCTGCTGCTGCTGCTGCTCCTCCCGCAACATCTCCTGGTCCATCTGCTCGGCGAGATCGTAACCCACCATGTCATCCACCTGCATGCTGCGTCGATGGCTATTCCCCATGCTGTCCAGTGTCTCGGGCATTGTCTCCGACTCTGCCTCTGCCTGCGGCTTGATGCAGCCAAACAAGTCGACCAAATTAGAGCACATTCTGTCCGCAGTGGATGATGCTGCCCTGCCGAATGTTGTTTAACTTTTATAGAGACACTGACCAACGGACAGTCGGACTATCAGTGGTTGACTCAGCGACTTACCCATGCAAAGCAGCTGGTGGCGAGCCAGGCACTGAGGGCGCGACTTCTCCTCCGGCGATTGCAGACCACTTGGGTTCAAGTGTTGTCCATAGAATATTCATTCGGAAAATGTAGTTGAGATACTAGCAGCAGGTGATAACATTCTGTGGGAAATGTCTGTAAAGACTGTCTGAAGGTCTCTTAATTAGTTTACCATTTGGACTAATATTCTCTTGGAGAACAGATGAACAGTGCTAGAATATGTGAGGGAAAATATGCACAGATATAAAGCATTTGCTGTGGCAGGCTACCCATGGAAGCGTAATCCTATTTCAAATAAGGGAAAATAAAATATGAATATCCATGGAATAAGTATGATGGCATGGATTAGCTATTCCCTGTGTTCTTCTGTCATCCATTTTCCATCCTGCGCCGTCCACTTGTGATGGGAAAAGGCACTCAAAGGTTAAGGCAGCCATCCCTTCCGACACTTCCGCTTCCACTCTGCTCTCTCCTCTCTCCGCGGTCTATGCAGCTCGAAGCGGGGGGCTCCTTCATATTTCGCACAACAATTTGACAGCCATCAATCAATGGAGTACCCTGGCTTCTGCCCGCCTCCATCGCTGCGTTGAGTGGCCACTTGAATGGCATAAAAAGGCGGAAATTAATGCACTTAAGGCATTCAAAATCGAATCCTTGGGCGGCAGACGGCGGACTTCCCACCGTTTTGTGTGCTCTGCAGGGGAATCAAGTGGCAGCTCTCTATCCATCTATCCATCTGGCTTTTTGCTTTGGG
Organism: Drosophila guanche; assembly: GCF_900245975.1. Taxonomy (NCBI): domain Eukaryota; kingdom Metazoa; phylum Arthropoda; class Insecta; order Diptera; family Drosophilidae; genus Drosophila; species Drosophila guanche. Next base: position 507,197 of record NW_022995760.1, read on the forward strand.
GGCCACTTGACTGATTAATTGGCATGGAAATGGCACATTCCCCTAGCCCACTCAAGCCTGGATGGTGATCCTTCGAGGGCGTGTGCCGCCTTTCACGGGCCTCCTGTCAATGGGCCCGCGAGCCATTGAGCGCTTAAAAGCGCAGGATTAGCGTTTGCCTCCGAGTACGCGGGAAGAGCAAGGGAGCTGCTTATAACGATGGGCAAATGGTTTCGGGCAGGTGTTCTCCCCCCCCCCCCCCCCCCCCCCCCCAAAAAATTTTATCTCTTTTTTTGCCCCCGGCCCCCCCCTCTTCATCTTTTTCCCCCAAAATTTGTTCCCTTGTTGTCTTNAGTCCATTGATGGATGGATGTCCAGAATTGGGGATAGGGCAGCTCTAAAGCTGTTCATGGCATTCGCTGGGGGGAATGGGATTGAAGGTCCTTTCTATTTTTGAATAACAAAACTCCCGAAAGGGGACACCAGGCGCCATCTGTGGCTCTCTGAAGGCGTATTCAACACTGCAAAATCGAAAAACATGGGGAAATTCTTGACATAGTAGGTGCGTGTCTCAACTAACAGCAAGTGGACGGTGTTTGGTTGGTGTCTTGGCTGGGTTTGTGGATTGCATGTAGAGAATGGGAAAATACATCCATGCTGCAGTTTTCGCCACTTGTTGCTATTTATTATAAAATTATAGTGAGTATTCAATAGCAAAAAAAAATAGATATACAAACGTTGAGCGTCAAAAATAATATTCAAAGTTTATTTTCCGCTTTTACAAATAATTATTTATGGACTGATTAATTTCATGCCTGATAATGTAGTTCGAATGTGGACTGCTCCAAGCTCAACTGCGAATGAAGCGTGTGGACTGAAGCCCCGGTACACCTCAGTGGATGGTATGTGGTGATTGGTAAATGTACTGGCTGTGCACTGTGGATGTTGATTTGTATGTAGTTAATACGTGGATTACATGTAGTTCACATGCTTTTAGAGCATAGAATCCATGCAGACTTAAGTTTAAATGCCGTTTCAGGAGTTTTTGCCAACCAACCACAATCTTAAGTATCACAAAAGTATATCTTAGATAAGGACAAACGTTTAACCGTGTATATATCTCATAATTGCCTCTAAAAAAACCCATATCCCCCGTTAAACGCTGCCTAATCTCGGCTGCAGCATAGGGATCCGCATGTGGAGGGCTTTTTTCACATGATTTCCGATGTTTCAGCATTCAGCCACCCTCCCCCTTTCTGCTACCCACACACATACAATGAGATTTAACCAACTTTCTCCTCATTTTTGCAGTTAACGGAGCTGGAGCAGCGCGTCATCGAAGCGGAAGAACGCGCCGAGGAAGCTGAAGATAAGGTAAGCCATTAAATGACTGACAGTACATGCGACCGCGTTCCCCGTTCCCCGTGCCTCGTGCCCCTTCCCCCCTGCCACTATTGTGCTGACGGGGGACTGGCAAATTAAAACAGGGATAACAACAGACATTACGGGAGAGCCACGTGAGAGGAGGATGAGTCCTCGACTTACCAAGGAAGTCGCATCGTCTGCATCATTAGAAGGCAGTTTAAAGCGTTTTTCCAGCATTACCATGACAATGTCCAATCTGATGGCAAGAGGGAAGAGATGTTTGTGGGATTGGGGGACCGCATTCAGAGTGGGGTGCTAGGGGCGTGGTGTATTTAAAGCGAGTGATGCGATGCGGTGGATGCTTTCTGGCAGCTGCGGCCAAAAACATTTGCCATTTGCCGGACCCCCCAAACCAAGGCCGAAACAAGGCGAAAAGTTGTCACCCGCAGAGAAAGAGACAGCAGAGAGGGGCAGCCAGACAAGGAGGGGTATGGATATAGAGGGAGGGTACACAAAACATAAATCGACTTCCGTTCCGGGAATCACCCACACGCACATTAATGCAACACTGCGTAGCGCCACAGACCCAGACCCAGACCCAGCCCCAGACGACTTTTGGAGTTCGTGCGGTTGCAAGCGAAGCGGAGCTTTAGTATTCAACTCCCTCCTGCCCTTTGCCATACAGAAGCAGCAGCAGACCAACAGAAAACTACCCCCGATATGGGGAGCAAGGACACATGTAGCCTGATCCCCGCCCATCCATCCGTTTTCTCTGGCAATATCAAATGCGCATTGTTTGCATTAACAAGTCCCTGGAGGCTTTTGGCTTTTACCTAACGCGCAACACCCCGAAAAACAAGCGAAATGCAAATATTTGCACCCCCGCACAACGCACTGTGGAAAACCCTGAAGAGTGGGTTTATCTCTGGCAAAAGGGACTAATACCAGTACCGTTTTCCCGATCCCAGAGCTTGAGACTGGGCCTTCCATTGTCGCAGCGCGTGTTGTGCAAAGACCAAACAGACCAAAACCCCAACAGATCCGGGAGTCCCAGTCGCAGTCTGCAGTCCCACACGGCCAACCACTGTGACAAATTGAATTCTTGTTACTTTGTTTGCGCCGAGATTAGATTCCTGTGCAAACACGTGCCTCTGGATAACGCTCCAGCCAGCCAACCCCCAAAGGCAGGCACCAGGACCAAGGCTAAGACTCCACCCAGTGTGCTGGGTGTCCTGTGGTCCTTGTCCTGCGCAACCCTTCCGACGCGACGGCTGCCTGCCCTTTCAACGGTTCTGTTAACAGCTCCTCATTACTTATGCTTCAATTAGTCCTAAAAGGGCTTTAAAATTGGTTAGCCTCATTAGAACTATTACGAGTGGCAGCACAGGGTGAGAAGATCATTCTCTTCTTTTGCATATTTCGGGTATTTTCTGGCTAGTTAGAATTGTAAATTAAATTAAGAGACCCATTGTTACATTTCCAGTTAACTTAAGTCATGGATTAACTGCTAATTTTGCTGTGCTGTGCTGAATCAAAATGAAGACGCGGCTGTGGTTATCCTGTTCGAATGAGTGATGCAAAGATGATTCCTTTCCTAAGTCTTACACGTCTTACACGTCTTCCACTCCCTCCACAAGGGCACTAAAATAATGGAGAGTACCTTCCAAATAGAGGCAGAGGGATAGAGGCATTTATTTTAATTTTATTTATACCTGCAATATTGAATTTTAACAACGTTATGAATATTCTTCATAGTCAGTGGAGGAAATGTTGAAATCATTCACGTTCTTGGTTGCAATTTTTAACGTTGATGTTCGAGGAGTCTTGCTAAGACATTTTTTAAGATTAACGACTCTTTGTGTGTTATTATTTATTTTCCCATCTTCCGACATATTTTTTGTATCTCAGCTCTCGATCCATTTTCCACCCCAATTTATAGGGGTGATCTATCGAAGTAAAGTAAATTGAAGTATTTAAGTAAAACTAACATTTTATGGTACAAGAACAAAGTGTGTTCACCGAAGAAAGCTTCACATTGTTACTGTTAAAATTCATCATGGGATCCCAATTGGAATGCCAACGCAAATGTGGTATAAAGGAATATTTCCTACAAATTTAATATTTAATCCAAAGCCAGTTTCATCCAACCAGACAAGGTCAGAGGATGCCACATCATCCACAAACACTTATTTTCCCATTTTCCCCATAAAATCACTCCGCACACACCTCACCTCTTGTTCGTGCTGCTCCTGGGGGGTGCTCTTCCGGGGTTGTGCTCCCCAATTCGACTGCAACTCGAACTTCCGGCTGCCGCCTGCTTCGCTTCCGGATATCGCATTAATTATGCATTAAAAAGAGAAAATATAAACATGAGAGGAGCTCTTCAATATGCCCCAACGCGGCCAATTAAGAGCCACCCAAGCAGGGGGAGTAATTCTAAAGTTGGAAAAGGGGTTAGGCGCACATGCCGCGTGGCTCAGTGTTGGATAGCGACAAAAGCAGTGCCAAAAGCCCGAAGCATAGCCAAAACAAAAACAACAACAGAGACAGTACAAGGAATGTTGCAGCCTAAAGGGGAGGCGGCTGCCCATGCAAAAGCATTCTGCAGCGGAAAAGCCTTACCTTCCATGGAATATGCTTTTCGAGAGAATGGCAAACTGTAGTTCCAAACTCTTAGCGGGCAGCCACGAGGGTGGCAAAGCTTGACAGCTGAGAATGAGAGAGCGATGTAGAAGAGAGAGCATACTGATGCATCCCTTCCTGCTCGAAGAGAACTTTCCGTTTGGTGAGACAGCTGGCTGTCGGTCTGTCGGAAAACAACCCCCAAAAAGGAACAGAAGAGGGAAAAAACGCAAAAGCCAAGCCAGCAGAGCGAAAAGGTGAATGGAAACCAAAGTTATAAGGAGACAGAGAGAGAGAGAGAGAGAGAGAGACAGTGAGTGAGAGAGAGTGCCACAAAGAAGCAGCGTAACAAAAGACAGAGCGCGTTAAAAATTGTGCAAAAGAAGACTTGTAGCTGCGCGAGGCTGTCCCCTCGGTTTTGTCTTTCGATTTTTACGTTTCGATTTGCATTTGTTTAAACTTTAAACAAATTGCATTCCTCCCCTTCTTGGATACATTGCCCGCCGCGTGGAAACCCGCGTGGAATCCCATCGTCGGAGTGCCAGAGTTGCCAACGCGGTGAAGTCATCATCAACCATTGCCCCAAAGGCGAATCGTCGAGCAGTGGAACGACGTTGTGGCATGGTGGCAAAAGGCGCGCGCGGTGTGTGGCCCACATAGTGCATAACGGCATAGCAGAGCAACGGAACAGTGCAAAACCAAGGAAAAATCCACAAATTAGACAACAATCTGAGGCCAATTCCAATGCGAATAATATCTGTGGAGTGTGTGGCGGTGGGGGGAGGTGTGCGTGTGTGTCCTGGCGATGACAGGACATATCGGTAAACGTAGTAAATTATAGGACACATTTCGGGCGGCCATTCACATCCAGCTTTCTCTCTCTGCCTCTGAAGAGAGCGCCACCCCCAGGCGGCCCACAGCGAGAGAGGAAGAGCGAGAGCAGCGCAGTTGTGCCGTTCGCGAGAGAGAGCGAGAGCGCAGCGCGCACATGTGTCAATGACAGCTGACTGGCGAAGCAGCCACAAAAGGGAGAGGAAAACACACGCCAAAAGGAAGAGAATCGGAATCACGATGGGGAGAAGGAGAAGGACAGACAAAATACAATAAAGGAAAAACTTGACCAAAAATTCCCAGTGTCCCGAAAAAGTATTCAAGCATTCTTCAAGACGTTCAATAAAACCATCGAATCAGGACACTAAAACAACGAAGGAGGAGCAGCCGTAACAGCGACACATATCAAAACAACAACAACAATAACAGCCAACAGCCAACAGCAGCCCAACAACGACAGCAACAACAAACGTCCATTTACAACATCGTAGAGGGAGAACACAAGAAACAAGAGAAAGTGAAGTGACGGAAGAACGTAACTGGAGAGATCCCCACACGCAATGCCAGATCTCCATAGTATTTGGGTGTGAGATCGATTCGAGACGATTTTGTGTGAAGCATCGACTGGAGCAGGTCGAAAGTAATCATCAAAGTCAGCACAAAGAAAAGGGAAGGAAAAGACATTGAAGCAAGACTGGAGGAACACTGGAGGAACATCCCATCTTCAGTATCCCAACTGCAAATGCAGACCATCCATTGTTGTTAACTTTTAAAAATTAGTATAAAGTGTCCTGCAATGTGGCACTGCCATTGCCGCTTGTCCAAATGTCGCCGCTGTTGCGTCTGCTGTCGCCACAAACAAAGAAAATATCAGCCACAACGAAGGCTACAGCGACAGGACCAGCAGCACCAGTAGCACTAGAAGCATCCAGTAAAGCTCATGAAATTAGTTCCAAAGAAATCAACGAATCACCAGATACAAACTGTAGAACAGACTTGTCAACAACAACGAAATCCCCCACTTGTATAAATGGATAACTATAGGAAAAAGGTAAGGCCATGATGTACCAAATATAATACGGATGTACGATTGATGTTAACAACAATAAGCCTCAACTTTTGTCTTTGAATCCCTTCTATGTTTCAAAGGGCTGACAAATTATTCGATTTTTCAGAAAAATATTCCACCATTGGGGTACTTTCCTTAGCGCTATTTGATGGCATTTTTCTCTTAACACCCTCTTTAAAAATAAATCCATTGCAAAACTTTTCTATGAAAATCTGTATTAAACTTTGAATTTATTTTCAAAACAAATCTGGAATGTCACATATGTGGCTTCCTACACCATCCATCCCACGAGCTACCTGTCCACGCATTGGATTCTGTATTAGATATTTTTGCTATAATTAGAGCTTCCTCCCACATCAAACGAAGGCACCTTTGGTCGCGATGAGATTGTAATTTATGTGAATAAATACAAATGTATTCATGATACATGATGCATTTCAAAATCGAACAATTTATGGCCACAGAGTGTTCTCATTCCGAGCGGACAGGCAGAGAGGCAGGGAAATCCAATTAAAAATTTCGCATTTGAACTTTCAACCCTCCTGTGGATGGGGCATGTGGATGGTGCCAATCGTGAAGTGGGTCAGCCTGTTGATTGAATTCTGTCGTCATCTCTTTGATTGTGGCTGATGCACAGGCCTCCACAGCATACCCCTGCCACAGGCACACCACACAGCAGCAGATTCCATTAACGTGGGTGCCGCAGCGCATCCGTGAGACAACACATTCGTCATGAGGATGATGCAGCAGCAGCAGCAGCAGCCCGTTGATGGATGGCCCAGGCACAAGCCGGGCACGTGGTCGCTTCCTGGCTGCCCCCAGACAGTGGCCATTTATCTCGTTGTGGTGCATTGATTAGAAGCGCCAGACACAAACGGATACACAGATGCAAAGATAAAATGATACAAAGATATGGAAATGCAGTTGCAGTTCCGTGCCGCATTCAGCTGGAAGTGGGCCGCAATATTAATTGCATTTGCCACTGGCTCTTGTAGGCCATTTAACCCAAATGAACTCGGGGATACTCTCAAACCAATAGCTTGTCGGCGCATCACTCACCTCACCTATCATCTTTCATTCATTCAGTTTCAATTTATTTGATCATAAACTAAACAACAAAGAGAGAGAGAGAAGTGCAATTTCAGATACCAGTTCCATTGGGAATCAATCAACGAACTGCATATCTACCCATGGCTGAAGGTGAACTGAATGGTGCTTTTATGCCCAAAGTCACTCTGTGGATTCTACACAGTAGAAAATATTTATAGAAGAGCTGCAATGATCTGTAGATCTTTAGTATTTCCCTACTACTTGTTATATTCCCGTTGGGCTCTTCTCTTCTGCAAAATTCGCTCCACTTTCAGCTATTAAAACTCAAAGATGATAGTTTTTACTATGAGAAAACAAATGACAAATAAAGGGAATACATTCAGTCGCATTCACTGAACAGAGAGTGCACCATGAATATGCATGAGGAGGAGGAGAAGCTGGGAGTTCATGGAGCAACAAAATGTGGCAAAGCGTTGGCGTTGGATCTCGGTTTCTGTGTGCGTGTTTTTTGTTGTTTTGAACATTGTTTCTGGTTGAATTAATGATGCATGCATCCGTCATCGGAGTAGTGCCCCTCGTCTTTGGTCGTGGCACTTTCGCTGTGGAGCCAAAGCCTCCTCATCTTGGGCGCCCACATGCCCCACACCCCATACCTTAGTCGCTGTAGCAGTTTCAGTTGCAGTTGCACTCTCCCTTCCCTGATGCACATTTGAAAAATGTAATGCGCTTTATGTGCTGCTCTGGCCTCGTCTGCATCTCCATCTCGGACTGACTCCATTTGCCCGATCTAAGTGGTTTCTCCGCCGAGGCTTTCTTTATTTTAAACTCATCAGCATCAGTGAGTCGACGACATCATTTGGCGGACTGCTCTTCTGATGAGGCAGCCGCCGCCCGCCGCAGCCGATGATGGACCACGAGAGTCGACAGTCGGCTGCTTGGGTTGGCTTTTGGGGTTGGGGGGGGCCACATAAATATTTATAAATAGCCCCAAAGAAGTCGCGACTTTAGGTGGCGACTCGCGGCTGCTGCCGGCTGTGAATGATGTGATAGATATCCGGATGATGATGATGAGAATGATGCTCACGGGTCATCCAACTCAATGGGAGGCATACACCGAGTCACCTCTGGCAGCTCAAGGATGCTTTCTCGATCAGGAACCTGTTTCCTGAGTGGTCTCTCCATCTGCAACGAACTATGATTGATATCTCCTGGGTTTAAAAGTTCTATCAAAGTTCTAATCTTCTGTATTCTAACCCCCCCCCCCCCCCCCCCCCCCCCCCCCCCACCCCCCCCACCCACAACCACCCGAAGCGCGACACAAAAACACACACACACAGCGCTTGCTCGTCAACCACTCTT
>NW_022995760.1:516115-582230 GCF_900245975.1 Drosophila guanche
GTCGCTTCCTTCTGTTTTGGCTGCCATTCAGTCTGCTGTGAATTTTCGCTGGCGTCTTCTTCACGCCGGCTAGTGCCCTGACGTATGACAATGGAGCTGAGTCATCAGGCTCTCGCTCTCGCTCCTGCTTCTGTTTTTGCTCCTGTTCTCCCTATTCCTGTCATTTAATCAGGCAAATTGTTAACGCCAACCGCAAACAATCAGCCAGAGAGGCAGCCAGCAGTGGCTGTGGCTGTGGCAGTGGCAGTGGCAGCATTGGAGTCCTGGGATCCGAAGCAACATGTTACATTTATTATGTGTGGCGAAAAAAAAGTAGCATCCACAAAAGTTGTATCGTTGCTGCAGCAGCAGCAGCAGCAGCAGGAGGCATGAGGCGGAACAGAGATAAATTGTGTGGCGCCGCCGCCCACACCCTAGATCTAATCTGACAAGTAACAAGCTTCTCCGCGCCACCCCCCACAGGAGTCGACTCTGACACCGACTGTGATCCGGCGGACTCCACATGACACGCACTTTCATCCATCTCGGATCTCAGGGAACATGACTCATGGGGGGGTCAGAATGATATCCTCCTCTCTCTCTCTCTCCCTGACAGTCATATAAACCCATTGGCATTCCCTCACTCTCAGTGAAGTCAAAGCCCCGCCACCGCCTTCTAAGCCACGAGCTAGGGGAGAACATTGAGAGCGGTACATGGATTAATTTGTTTGTTTTTCCCATTCAAAAACAAACAAATCTTAGAGAAGTGTCGCAGAACCACGAAGGAAGAGAAACACTTTGGATTGTTTTTTCATGTTGTTTATTTAATACGAGTACAGTAATAAGAGATCTAGTGCTTTAGAAGTGAAAGAATAAATCTGTTGTATGTGGAGGGGCTGCTGCTGAGTGGCCTGCTGATCTCAAATTCACATGAGCTTCTCCTGAGCAATACGATATTGTGCTTTAAAATGTTAAGGAGATGTTGAGTGAAATAAATTACTGCGCCAGCACCATATTAGCTATGCAAAAATTAATATACATTTGTATTTTAACTGTAAATAAAGCACACAGGGTACAGAAACTTTCATACTCAACCTCTCACACAGCTGTCTGCAAGCAATATGTGACTCGCAGCATGTGCCCCGCAGCATGCTGACAGCAACATGCTCGGGCAACATTTTCCAGAACTGCGAGCGCGAGAGAGAGAAAGCAAGGCAAGGCAAGTTTCTCTCGGCCATGGTCTCTTTGCTTTCTCTCTCTTTTCCGCAGACATTTTTCTGTGCAAGCAGCCCTGCCAGAGGTTAACATGCAACATGAGTCTGAAATACCCAAGCAAGCGATGCCAGAAGCGACGCTGGCAGCGGGCGAAGTTTGTATGGAAAAATAGGAAATGCACGGCCTTGCCGCCCCAATCGGCCAATCGTACTCGTGCCGCGGCTAAGGAAACAACAAAAATATGTCGTCGAGTCTTTGGCTCAGAAGCTAGAATAGTCCGCTGAAAGTTGACAATTGACAAAAGGCCGAAAAGAAAATCTCAGATAAAATATCACTTAAAAACAATTTTTTATTAATATAGAAGGTGTGATCGGATAATTTTTAATTCGAACAAATCGGAGTTACTTCCATTGAAATCGCGTCGGTGGATTACCATACGGGGCTCCGATTCTTTTTGTTGTTGTGTGTGTCTAAAGATTCCATTCTTAAAAATATTTGTGTGAATTAAACAAATTCAGGAGTAGAAATAAAGAATTCTGAAATTGAAACCGAAACTAAAACTAAAACCAACCCTTCGCTATCGTTGAGGATCAGCCAGCAGGCGCCTTGTCCTCCCACCCTGCCTTACCTTGCCTGACCTGGCCTGGCCTGGCCCGGCCCGGGAACCGGTTTCTCCTCTTGCGAAATATTTGTAGTATTTCGAGTGGTGCCTCGAAAGGAATTGTCGGAATAGTTGGTCGGCCAAACCAACCCCCAACCCCGAGAACAACAGTGAGAAACGTTGAATAGGGAGTGGATGTGAAAGTTAACCCCTGTGTGCCAGTGCCAGTGGCAATGAACCTTTTTGATCTTATAAGACTCTCCATTCAGTGAGTGATTCAGGCAAACAAAACAAAACAAAAAACTACGCGGATACACATATGTTTAATCCATCAAAAATGGCGAAAATACAGAAATTCGCAATGCAGCAGGGCCAGCGCACAGAATGCCCAAAAAGTAGGTATACGAATGGGATTAAAGATTTAAATAATGAAATAACTAAGGGACAGATGCATGCATTTACGAAGTACTTAGAGAGTGATCTAATGTGTGACAGCTCTCTTTTATTACAACTCTTAGGAAATCTTCAAAAAAGAAACACGAAAACCTCCTGCAAATCACATTATGATCAGAAACAAATTTTGGATTTGTTATGCGTATTTTTTCCATGTATCTTTTTATGTGCTTGGTTTTATTTCAAATACTTTTTTGATCTAAATCCCGCTACTCTTCCTTTGCGGTTAATACATGTGTATATCTGATACTCCTTCAAGATTATCCAACGCTCGAGAATCCAATCAGAATGAGCTCTTTATTAGCTTCTAATTCGACTGATGAATGGGAAATTCATTTGTTCTGCTTATCCTTATAATAAATGACATTTTTCCTGCTTCTAAATTATGGAATCTATAAATTTGAATGGATGCAACCATTAATAGAACATAATCTACGCATCTGTCGTATTTGTCGGTGCTTTCATCTTGAGAAATCTGGATATCTCTTTTGCTCGAATAATGAACTGGGAACAGCACGCTTCGGGAGCAATATACTTGGATTCTTTATGATGAATATCTACGAGTAGTGTCAGGCAGTGCTTTGCCCTCAGATGCCCAACTCCATCTCCTCCTGCCTGTGGCTCCCTTTCTCACAGTGACTGTCGGCTGCTGCTGCTGCTGCTGCTGCTGCTGTTAGGGCTACGTGTTGGCGGCCCCAGCTGTGAGCAGTCGTCGCGAATGCTTCATAAAAATCTAATATTTATGGAAGAGCATTGGATGGAGCGAATGGAGTGAGTAGCGGCTAGGTGGGGGGAGCTGTGGAAAAGACAGAAAATGTTTTTAATTGCTTACAAGTTTCTACATCTCCTTGCCTCACTCTTTTAGTCCATTTCTCTGTTGTCTCTGCTGGGTGAAGATTCTGTTGTCTCCACGCTTAATTGGTTCGACAATGAAGCAGGGAAAAGGTCACGTTAACGAGTTTTGATCGAAGACCAAAGTTTTGCCATCACCACCCCAACACCTTTCTCTCTACCCAATGACAGACAGACGGACCTGGAGTAGGAGTTGGGAGAAGGCAGACGAGACTTACACTTGAATGCACTTTTTGTCATTTTCCGAAGCAAGTTTTATTCTGCTCCCTCCCCCTGTCCCCTGTCCCCCCTGCCAGCAGTCTGCTACTTGCAACAAAGCCTTTTCTCTAAATTAAAAACGAAACAAAAAATGGCAAAGAAAACTTTGACAAACGGGAAAGTCGAAGATGCGAATACACTGCAGAAAGATGTGGAAAATAGATTTAATTTGATTTGGATTTATACCCAAAAAGAGGTTGCGGGTTGTTGGTTTTCTGGGCAATTTACAATTAAAGTCTGGAAAAATGTTTGTTGATTAAAAAAGGAATAGTTGTGCACTCTGCTGGGGGTATCCTTCTGCAAGGGTATCCTTTTGTAAAAACCAACAACAGGCGGCGCGGCTCGGCTCGGCTCGGCGCGTCGACAACAAAGTGCAATATGAAGCGGCAATTGGGGGGTTTGAGATTTGTGGGGTTTCCATAATTAAAGCTTCCCCCCTGCCCTGCCACTGACTGGCTGCTGGTTCCTGGCCATTGGCAGCTGGCTAATGAATCGTGGAGAATGGAGAGCGAAGGCGGAGCGGAGCTACACCCATTGTTCCGCAGCTAGATCGGGAATGGGAATCAAATGGAAGGCGGGGGATGCCTACGCCTCTCTCTGCCGTTGCACAGCGCAAGTGAAGCGGAAAAACAACACCATTTACACCCCAAAAAATACTACTAGAGGCAGAAGAAGAACCAAACCCATTTCTTGATGACACAAGCAGTTGGCACACGAACGGGCACGGCCGAGCAGCCGACTACCAGGTCCAGTTCCCCGTTTCAGACGTTCAGACTTTGGGTTTGGGGTTTGGCAGCTGAGAGAAAGCAAAATGAGGAAAGTTATTGAGCAGCGCGGAAATATCGCAGCGCATTTTACAATTTCCATTTTTCCCATTATTTTCACTGGCATCCCAGACACGACGGCGGCCATCTGGAGTCCTGCTACTGCTCACGACAGCTCCTGGACATTGTTTGTCCTTTTCTGTTTGCAGAAAAGTGCTCGAGTGGCAGCCTCTCGACAATGTGGCAAAAATGCTTGAGCTGCACAGCAGCGAGTGGAGTGCAGAGTGAAGTGGAGTGCAGGCGGGAGATGCAACTGAAGATCTGCTTGGAGTCAGCATCAGGGTTGGGGCACAGCAGACGCCATCCGGTAGCTGTGGAATGCCCACCCATTAAAGAGTGTCCTTCGCTCACAAGGAAACGCATACAAAGGAGCAGAAAAGCGGATGCTTCAACATCAATCAGTGCTCAAAGCTCGCGTAGGAAAAGTGTTTTTATTTTTCATTTTCAAAAAGGTCAAGAAAGCGTTGAAGCGAAGACTGCAGGATTCTGCAGGGAACCTACAGCGATCTCAGCTCAACTTCAGGGCGTTACTTCAGGCTCACAGAGAAGACTTTTCCATTAAGAGCTGCTTCTTTCCCAGGGCAGGCCAAATCCTACAGGACCATTACTGAAACCCCAGAAAGGAGCCCTGAAAGGCTGCGAATGCGCGGCTATGCGTGGGTTGAAAGATGAGGCCGGGCAGGCACAAACTTTTATCAAAAGCGGATAAACTTTTGTTTTAGTTTATTGTCTGGCAGATGGCGGGGAAAACTTTGTTTCCACTTTTTCTCTTGTTTTTTTTTTTATATAAAACTGATTAGGTTAGGCCGCCCAGAATAGGCCTTGGAAAGTCAGGGAGAAAGGCTTAAGATGGTAATTTTATGGGTAGTAGAACAGAAGATACATCAAACGGTGTCTGCATTATAAATCAGTTGGCCATTAGGAGCAACCCGAAGCAGAGAGTGATGAATGGGAATAGGGGTCCATCCCTTCGATACCATTACGAAGTAAATTGAGATCATATATAACCAGTGGGGATAATGCATAAGTAATGGAACCTTAAAGCGGAACTTCACTTAAAACAAACTTCAATGGAGGGAATGGAGCTGGGATGCAGAGGCACGTGTGTCAGGCAGGCAGGCAGGCATCAAATGGGATGCAGACGAAGAACGTCAGTGAGTGCCACTTGTAATTAAAAGGTAGCACAGACATCATCCGTGTAGCTTTTTACCGTAATTGTTGCTGCATCACGGAAGAGCAGAGAGAACTGCTGGGAGCAGCTGGATGCAGAAGGATGATGAAGCTGCCATCCAGCCCACGTTCCATCCTGTCGTATAATGCAAAACATGCACAATTTTTCAATTTCAAAGCTGCCAAAACATGCTGCAAATATTGACACTGACTGTAATGGGAAAATCATTCACAGCAAAGAGGGAAAAACTAGCAGCCAGAGGAGTATAGCCAGAGAGGAGCATTGTCCCTTGGATATCCTTGGATGGAGGAGCACGACCAACCGAAGGGGATTAAAGGTGGATAGAGCCAGGACCAGCTGGCACATGGGAAGCTTGCTAAATAATTGAGCCAATCAACTATTGGGAAGAATGAAATAAAAGAAGCCAGAAGTTTCTAAAGACTATTTTAGGGAACTGCGAAACTTGTTAAATAAAAGCTAAACTCTTATGAGTTCTGGGTGAGGGTTTAAAAGCCAACGTCTGGAATAATAACTGCTAAAGGTTTCTCCTGGAATCCATAATCAATTTTCAGAGTTTTATTCAAGTTGTTTCGCTGCATGAAGGACATTCTGCGAGTAACATTTAACGTTATTTGGAAATCACTTTTCGGCTTCTTATATTTGAATCTGAAGAATTTACATGCAGATATTTTGGGATACAATTCCGGAATCAATTTGTCAGTCTGCTTCCTTTCTTCCGACTTCTGTTGTAGATGGGCGCATTGGAGTCTGTATGTGTCGATGGCTGAAAATAAAGATATGCCGTTCTGCAGTTAAAGAAATATCCCCCATCCGCCCAGAGCTGGGGATGGTTATGGTGCATGCCCGATAAGTAGCAGTTCCCCTCAGACTAGACGACGCGCGTGCCGCCTTTGGGGGGGAAAGGGAATGGGAATGGGCATGGGCATGGGCATGGGGATGGTCGTCTCTTATGTATGTACATATGGGGGAGGGGAATGTCTTCTGGCTACAATGTTTTATGGAGTGTTTTCTTGAGTGGTTCTGCTCCTGCTGATGCTGATGCTGATGCTGCCGCTTCAGATGCTGCCACTTCTGTTTGCTGCCGCTTTGTTGACTATAAATAACAATGGAATCATGACTCCAAATTAAACGTCGTGCAACGTTGGAAAACACACACCAGAGAGCCAGAGAGTGCGGCAAATGGAAAAGGAAGCTGTTTGCTTTCTCTCTCTCTCTCTCTCTGGGCCAAGTCAAAGAAATTTACAAGAAACGCAAATAATATGTACATATATTTTCTGTGTATTTTTCTTCGCAGAGACGCCACTTCCATATACACAAATAAATATGAGTAGGACTGGGGGGACTTTGTTTGATTTGCGGCACATTTCGAGTAATATTAACAAATTGCTTGAGCCAGGGATTAAATTTGGTTGAAGATACGGCAGAACGAAACAAGATTGTGCGAAGACAGAGAGTGAGATGATGGTCAGGGAGAGATTGCCACTGCAGATAGGATTTTTCCATGCCCATTATATATACATATGTCTATGAAAGATTTGACTGAAAGGGAAGAACACATATCACAGAACATTTATTCTTTATTGAATAAAATTGTTAAACTGGAAACTGTCTTGCAGCTCTGCTGTGTGTTGTCTGTAGCGTCACGATATGCGTCTCAATGTTAATCCCAAAATGAAGACAGCTTTCCCCTTAGTTGACTTTGAATGTTCAATCTATTTGCTCAATTTATCTTTTTGTCAGTGGAGTAGAAACCAATAATAATCTTTGAGGGATGTACAAAGAAATTTCTCTTGCAACAGAGTGAGAATTCCAGGTGCTCGATTGGGAGCGATGCCAACAAAGAGGCATATATATAGCTCTCTTTGTATCCCAACTAGTGGACTCCTGGGGGTGGTCTGTAGTTGCCTTAATTATAAACAGATTAATCAGCCATCAGGGATGGAAAACCCTTTCAGATGCCAGCAGCACCAAACAATTGAGTCATCCACACAGTGGCACCCATCCCTAACCCCACGCCAGAGAGACAACTCCTTACCCTGTTGTTTTTATACATATATGAAAGCCAGAGACCAGAGACCCCATAATGGCTCTGATGTCGTTAGTCATCTGCTAAACCTCCTGCTGCCTTGGCAACCCTCCTACCATGGCAACCCCCTCTGCCACCACCCAGGAACCCCACTTAATTGCGTCTGCTCATTTAGTAATAAAAACCGAGACCCAGACCCAGACCCAGACAAAGGGGGCACTGGGAGTAGTATATGATGGGAAGTGCATTGAATAGTTTCGGGATTGGATAATATTTGTATCCCCGACAAACCCAGAGAGCAAAAGAGGGAAGGCACTCCCGCTGCCTCTCTGTCTCCCTCTAGTTTGAAATTCAATTCAAATTTTATTCAAATGTTCGCTTACTCATTCACTCATCCATTCATTCATCTTTTTATCGTTTGGAATTTTCCTCTTTTATTGAGATTCTTTTAGCCCTCCCCCATGCATCCCCCAATCCCCATCAGCGTCTTCATCTGCGTCTTGTGGAGCCCATAATCCGATTGTGCGTTGGGGCAAATTATTGTCGGAGATTCTTTTTTCTTTTCTCTATTTTTTTTGGAGATGGGACTTACGGAATATATGCGAGATTTATGTTAAGTGGCAGACGTCGCACTATCCTCGTGTTTCATGACGCGGCAGCTGGATGCTGGGGCGCCTCTGCTGTGGTGGTGGCGGTGGCGGTGGCAGGTTGCGGGGCATTTAGGGTGCAGCCAGCAATAAAAATGTCATTCTGCAATAAAAATCGAATTTCTCGCTGTGTGGCGGAATGTGAAAATGGCAAGGGATAACCAGGGAGAAAATTAAATGCATGGCCAAGAATATGATGATATATATTTTAAAGATAAAGATATAGATATGGCTACAGACACAGATGGATCGATGGATTAATAGTTATACCAAATGATCCTCGGGGAAAATCATTTTAATTTGATTTTTTTGTTGAAGAAATATTCGTATGTTTCATTCTTCAATTCAATCAACCCAACGGGATCTCGAAGTTGTCTTCTATGGTAAAGATAAAACTAAAGCTATACCTGAGGCCAATTGTAGTGGCAGTGCCGACAGCTGACAGACACAAAGCCTTGGCAGCTGTTGGCCAAATAAATGTCTATACAAATACACGAGTACAGGCCACTCGAGTGGGGACAAACACATTTGTACATAGAACATATGTATATGTAAATATTTGGTACATACATAATGTATCCTGCACATTAATCAATTGCACATCGCTGTGTAGGATGGAGGATGTGTCTCCAAAACCAATCACAGATCACGGAATCCAATAGAGGAAATTGTTGGGGATTTGGCTGCCTCCGACGTGGCTTACACGAAGCTGCTGGGGATGGAGATGGAGATGGATTCAGAGGCAGCTGGGACACAGATCCCGAAACTGCCTCGTTGTCTGGGAAACACATTTAGATAAAGTCACAGCTTAGTGCCGTCTCCATTCAACTGCTCCTAGTGCTCCAGCTTGCGTTCCTCCTAGTCAAACTTCTCCTCCTGCCTTCCTGCCCCTGCTCGTGCTCATTCTCCCCTCGATGGTGTCTCCTTTCTAGCGATTCCGATTTGTTCTTTGTTTGTTCTTTTGCCCCAAGAAGTTTTTCGCACGCCTAAATGTCCTGTGCGCTGCATTCGTGTGAATCATGTTTTGGCTGGAGATGCAGCCGGGGACTGCAGCTGAGCTTTGCTCTGCTGCTGGGGCCATTAAAGAAGCCATTGCCACTGGCTCTGGCACTGGCACTCCCTTTTTCTTTGGCTGAAGTTTTTGGCCAAAAGCGGGGTCTTAGGCGCAGTCAGATTTTATGGCAAAACTTTACCACTTCTTCTTTTACTCTGGCTTTTCTCTGATTTCGGCTATTGCCAACTTTCGGGTGTTTCATCGGCGAATAAAGCGCTTAAACCATAAATATGGATTGATTGCTCCTCCTCTTCCCTCGACGAAGCAGAAGGACTATCCATAACTCATGTCCTGCCGTGTACCTGTCCGTAGTCCGCGTATCTCTGCATCTCCATGGGTCATATCCTCGTGTCAGGAGAGGCATAAACATGGCATTTTATATGCGTGGCAGCAGCAGCAGCAGCTGGAGCAGGCAGGAGGCAGTAGGCAGGAGTGGCATGCTCGGAGGTTGTTATTTTTGGCGGTTTATCTATTTTTATCCGCATGCCACAAGCGGTGGCAATGACACGACGACAGCGAACACCAGGAACAGCGAACATTAAGCAATTGACCCATTTTATGGCCAGACACCCGATGCCAATGCCCCAACTAATAATGCGATAGGTGCCGACAGGTCCCGGAAGACCGCAGGGACTGTCTCCCTCGCCCTCCTCTTGCTCCTCCTGATGGGTCTGGATGGGGCACACAAGCGGCTGCCGCTCTAACTCATTTCCTTCTTTTGTTTCCTTCAATTTCTATCCACTCTCTTGTCCATCTTGCCGCTCTTGCTGGTGTGCTCCTCTTCGTAGTCTGTGGCTTTTATTAGAAAAAACATATAAAAAGGCCTTCGTTCCGCTTTGATTCCTTGACCTTCTTCTCCTGCAGCCTGTCCGCTCCCCATTCGTGCCCCCATTCTGCTACATTTCCTGCTCCTCCGCCTGGTTCTGTTGGCTTCCGGCTTTGTTTAGTTGTCGGTTTGGTTTCCTTTCGTGCCAAATGAAGTTATTTCTTTCCTGTCGCCTCCGTACTTCACCTACTCCCCTGCTTCCCTCTATCTTCATTCGATCCTTGTGGCAGTTGCATTAGTTGCAAATTGTTGTGTAACCATAAAAACATTCGTATCGGCTGCAAGGGGATGCCCCTGCATGGTATGGCAATGGCGTGTCTCGGTCTCATTCCGCATCGCCGAGTGTTAAATGGTCGCCCGTTTGGTCTGCGTCGCAATGGATTCCTACGTTAATTACACAAGTTTTGTGGCCACACACTTGAGATCTGCAGAGCTCCTTCCTTCCAGAGTGAAGAGGAGGGAACTTTCCCCCTTCGAACTCTGGGCTAACCCTTTTGCTGCTTCTTCTCCACCCTCTGTGGCTCTCTGCATCTAATCCCACGACGGGGGTCATGTGTTACCATTAGACGCTGCCATTGGACCCCGGGACCCCGTGAGCCAGGGAGCCACTCGTCTTACCAGCCAAAGGAGCAGCCAAGCGACTTTGTCGTGGCTTGCGTGTGAATTTAATTTAATTTAGAAAAGTTTTTGCCTGTAAAACTTTTCCACAGAAAGCGGAGACTGTGCACTACACTGAGAAAAACAGTTTCTACACACGACTTTCGAGAACTACAATAAAACTGCTTTCAATTGCACTGCTTGTAAATTCACGAACGCTTTCAATGGGGATTAAAGCGTAATTAACAGTAAGGTACGTTTAAGCTTGCATGCTAAAGCCGCTCGAGAGCCGTTCAGATCGTGAGAGCGAGAACGAGCGCGCTCTCAGAGAGCCTTAACAGTGGGCTTCAACCGGGAGCGGCTGTTAATGGGGAGCGCAGTAACAGGCTGCTAGCCCGTTGCTTTAACAGCACTGTTGCCATGTTAAAGCTGCTGCCTTAAAGATAACAGTGCACTGTTACAATGGGATGTGTAAGGAAACAGGAAAGAAATCTTTACCGTTAATTCCTTTCTATATTGTATATACAAATGCATATGTACTGTAGATCTTTTTATGGCCTTAAGTTGTGAGATGGCCCCTCCATGTTTTCATATCTTACTCACCCACTCTCCCCCTCTCTCTCTCTCTGTGTGTTTACAGGTGCGTGCCATGGAGCAGCGGCTGAGTGAGTGGCCCAAACCTCCCGCACAGTCAAATCCACACCCACAGCCGCAGCAGCAGCAGCAGCAGCAGCAACAACAGCAGCAATCCCCCAATCATCAGCAGCAACAGCAGCAAACGACAGCAGCAGGCGTAGGAGGAGGATCATCAGCCGCATCCGCAGCCGCAGTAGCAGCATTGGCAGCCGCAGCAGCAGGAGTACCAGAGGCTGAGCGAACCATCACCTCGTTAGAGATCCAGGTGGAGGAGCAGCGACAGTTGCGACTGCACGACGCACGCCAGATCGAGGCGAAGGCAGCCAAGATCAAGGAGTGGGTGAACAATAAGCTGCGAGATCTCGAGGAGCAGAACCAAGTGCTGCGCGAGCAGAACGTCAAGTGCAACCAGCAGCTGGAGCTGCTGAAGAACCACATCGCCAATCAGTCGCAGCGCCACAGCATCGTCGGTCCCGTGCGGAACAGTTTGAGCTTGGACGTGCAGGACTTTGCCGGCGGAACAGCGGAGACTCGCAGGCGCAGCGAAAGCCTCGATCCCTCGCAGGAGATCATCAGTCGGCCGCTGACCAGCTCATACCCACACCACCAGCACCGACGCAATCTCTCGATGGAACCGCAGGAGCTCGAGCGCAATCTGGTGGCGGCCGTCGACGGCCTCACCCTGGCCCCCCTCTCCAGCATCTCCAGCAAGGCGCCCTCGCTGGAAGGAGCTGCTGCGGCAGCCGGTGGTGGATCTCTGCCACGTCCGGACAGCTCCGACACGGACACGGCCCACGACTATGCTGAGATCTACACGCCCTCGTGCGAGAAGCTGCCAGCCTGGATGAAGAACAATCCCGCGCTGATGGCCAGCGGCGGAAACAGCAGCACCACCACCACAACCACCAGCGACCTGGGCGTGCCACGGCCACCGACACCGCCGCTGCACCGCTTCCCCAGCTGGGAGGCCAAGATCTACCAGGTGGCCAACGATGGGTTGGCCGGCACTGGTCCCGGCACGGGTACCAGCACGGCCGACAGCACCGCCAGCCACGAGCCCGATGCAGCCGCCAACAATACGCTGTCTAATGGAAGGTCCCGGCATGGCACACACGGCCATGGACATGGGGGACACGGCCATGGACACAGGCATGGCACGGGAGCGGGCACGGGCACGGGAGGCGAAGGCAATGGAACACTGGGAAGCAGCGGCACACCGGGCACACCGCAGCCGCCAACGCGGCAGCAACAAACCGCCAGCGGCGGCTTCTGTGATATTTCGGTGCCCGTGTACGCAACGGTCAAGGGACGGGCCTCCCAAATCCGCTCGATGCCCTTCACCGGCGACTCGAGCGACGACTCCAGCGATGGGGAGGACCATGCCGTGATGCTCACCCACAATTCGCACAACTCCAGCAGCACGGACAACACGGAGACCTCCACCTCCGGCAGCGCCTCGAGCCCCTCGAAGAGCCTGAAGACCTCCTCGAGCCTCAGTCCCGCGAAGCGCAGTGGCTCCGAGAGCCCCAAGAATGCCAAGCCGCGTGGTATGTACCCAACAGTTGTCAGACCCTGCCTCCCCCCAACAGTAGACCCTGCAGCAGCAGTCTTGAGACTGTCTCTTGTTGGTAGCCTGGTAGCCCCGTAGAACGTAGGTATCGTAACCCCACACCACAGGAGGATATCCTGCAACTAACACACAGTACCTTCAATCCCCTATACGATCCCGAGTCTTAATCACATTCCACCACCTGTAACAATTATCCAGAATTTCAGTCCTACTTTCGGAACATAATTTCAATTTATTATACCCGGTACTCGAAGAGTAAATATTGTATTTGTGCACAAAGTATGTAACACACAGAAAGAAACGTTTCCGACCCCACAAAGTATATATATTCTTGATCAGCATCAATAGCCGAGTCGATTGAGCCATGTCTGTCTGTCCGTCCGTCTGTCCGTCGTCTTGTTGAGCGCCTGGATCTCAGAGACCATTAAAGCTAGAGCCACCAAATTTTGCATCCAGACTTCTGTATGCTCACACTGTTACAAGTGTATTTCAAAAACGAGCCACGCCCCCTTCCGCATAATGGCCATATCTATCAGATCACCAAATTGGGATCCGATTGGATCATTATTATAGCCAAAATGAAGAAATTCATTTGCAGTGGCTAAACCCACCCTGTCCTGCAGCTTTTCTTGTTTTTTTCACATTCTCTCATTCACACTGCTTCTGCTTCACTCGGCCCATGACTCTGCCGTCCCTCTGCCACTGCCGGCTTTTAACCGCTTTTTTTTGTGTGCGGTCGCTGCCTCTGCCTCTGCCGCGAGTCTGCAGTGTGTGGGTCTAGGGAAGGGCGTCCAGCTAACGGAGCGTGTTGGTGTGAGAAGTGTTTAAGATGTAGATGACAGATGAAGGAAAAATTTAAAATTTCACAAAACATCCCTAAGGTGCAGATGTAGTACTGAATGCCGGGTATAACCGTTGTGACGCGTAAGAAGCGTCTCACACGTTCCTTTTCGTTTTCAAAATTGTATCATGCTATTTTGAGTACAGTCTTCCATGCTCACAGCTTTTTCCATTTCCAGTTTTCCTGTTTCCCCTTAGCTTGCAATCCTTTTCCCAGTTTCCTATTCTGTTAAACTTTCCTCATCATATCTACTGCTCGATGCTCTTGCTATTTGATATTTGACTGCTTCACCGTTAGTTCAATTTCCATTAACTAACTTCCTTCTCCCACTAATCGTATCCCATGATTCCTGCTAAAATGTTGCCTGTTCTTCTTACTTTCCTATTCCTTGCTACCTCCCAGTTCTCCCGCTCCTCCTAGAACCTAGAACAAAATACAACTAATTGAACCAAAAACTAACAATTTGCGACAACTTTTGCCCATCAAAAACCATCTCAACTGTCTAAACCCATCAACCAACCAACCACTCAACTGTTCCGTAACCGACATTAACCCGCTCCATCCGCCACATACACATACCGCACCACCCCACAGTCCACCACCTCCAGCCACGCACATCCACATCCACACAGCCACAGCATTTCCACATGCACCATCACCACACATTGCCCCACCAGGGGCTGACGCTGACGCTGTCACCGACATTCCTGCCACAGGGCACGCTGCCACGTGCCCATCAGGCTGCTACCACGGCCACGGCTACACTGCGGCTACCAGTGCCACCGATCGTTGCACCACGTTGCATCGCGTCTGCATCCAGTACCCAGCACATGCGTGGCACAGTAATTTCAGATCTTTCCTTTGAATCAGGCCTCTCGGACGACTACGCCCTGCCTCCTGATGCCGTTTCGGAGTCCACCTGCATGGATGCCTCGATGCCATCGCTTCTGATGCGCGCCTCGTACGTCGACTCACCCAGCAAGAAGATTGAGTCCCTGGAGAAGGTAAGTCGAGCCAGAGAATGTTCAACGAAGAGTTCCCAGCTATAATCTCAATCCTTTCTTTCAGATGGGTCACCTGGCCAAGCTGGGTGGCAAGCTAAAGACGTGGCGCAAGCGTTGGTTCGTCCTGAAGAACGGTTCACTGAACTACTGGAAGAGCCAGCATGATGTGCAGCGCAAGCCGCAGGGGCAGATCCAGCTGGACGAGGCATGCCGCATCAATCGGGCGGAGGGAGCCTCCACCTTCGAGATAGACACCGGGAAGAAGGTATACTACCTGACGGCCGACTCCCATGCCACCATGGACGACTGGATCCGAGTCCTGCAGAATGTGCAGCGTCGGAACGCGACCAAGCTGCTGCTCAGCCGCGACGACCAGAAGCCCACGGTGCAGGGATGGGTCACGAAGGTGAAGAACGGCCATGCCAAGAAGTGTTGGTGTGTGCTGCTCGGCAAGATGTTCCTCTACTTCAAAGCGCCAGCGGAGACGGTGAGTCCGTTGGGAGATTCCCTACCGAGCAAATACTAAACACTGTTCTCTCGACGCCATCTAGAATCCCCTGGGACAGATCAATATGCGCGATGCACGCGTCGAGGAGGTGGAACACGTCTCGGACTCTGATTCGGAGGAACGCGAGGATGCTGCCCAGGACCAGGCTCGACTCACCGTTGCCATCTATCCGGCACACCAGGGGCCCACATACCTGATCCTGTCCGGCAAGCCGGAGCGCGACAATTGGCTCTACCACCTGACGGTGGTCTCTGGCGGCGGGCCCAGTGCTGGCACCCAGTACGAGCAGCTCGTGCAGAAGCTCATGGAGACAGATGGAGATCCAAGTGAGATCCCAATCAATCTACAGCTAATGCAAGACTCATTCCGCTTTTGATTACCCCGTTTCAGGTTGCGTTCTGTGGCGTCATCCGATATTGCTACACACCAAAGATGCCATCACGGCACCGCTCACATCGATGCACACAGAGACCATGCAGCCGGAGGCCATTAAGCTGTTCAAGGTAAGCCAGGGAGATGGCTAAAGAAAAGCCAAACTGATCCTCTACTCCTCTCCAGAGCATTCAGCTGTTCATGTCGGTGGCTGTGAACCAGCCGGGCATCGATTACCATGTGGTGCTGGCCCAGAATGCACTTCAGCATTCGCTGGACATGCCCGAGCTGCAGACGGAGATGATCTGCATACTGATCAAGCAGACCTCCCGGCACATGGGCCAAAAGCTCAGTGTCGGCGTCCAGGTAAACAAGAAGCTGGGCAAGCAAACGCGCGTAAGTTTTTCAGTTGCAAAGCTTCTTACATCCCCCATGCATCCCCGACCCATTAAATGTTCCACCCGTAACCCGATCCACCAAAAAGAATGTTTAGTTGAATGCCTCCCCAACCGGACCTGCCCCCCAGAACTAGTTGGTTTTTGTTTTGACGTAGTGTGTTCTTACCCCCCGCCCATTGAAAAGAATTGCCCTACTAACTTACAAAAACTTGCGCCCCACGAAAAAGAAAACACCATCCTGACTGGGTGAAATGTGAGGTACCACCAAATGCCATGCCACATCTGCTAATATTGTTTGCTCCGCTTATCGATGAACAGCAAAAAACAAAAAACAAGAGAGAGCTATTACACATATAAATAAAACATACTAACTAATAACTAAGCAACAACATATCATTAGCATGCCTAAATCTAACTACGAGAACTTTTTCATCATGTTTTAAGTTTAATAAGTTTCATTTTTGTAGCAGACAGACAAGAATTTCCCCCATAACTGTCATACATACTGCATACAAATCTGTATATATATCACATCATTAAGATATGTATATATATATATGGTAGTATATATGTTATACCAATCTGTATAAAGTATTTGCTGTAAATTGTACATACATAAAAAACAACACAGAACCACAGAACCATCACAGGCACAACCCACAATCCACAACAACTCAAAAACCATCCAAAAACAGAACATCAGCCAGCAGTGCGCATAGTTTTAACGCTCAGTGTTACTAGAGTATTTTTCCATATCATTTGTTTTTCGCTTTGAATGTCTCCATCTCTTGCTCTCTCGCTCTCTTGCTCTCTATCTCTCTGATTTTGCCTGATTCGTTCGTTCGTTCGTTTGTTCGTTATGCCGTTAATTGTTTGAAGCTTAAGCGTTACACAACACTGAACAACAAAACACACATCAAAAACACTGATGAACACTGTTGAACACTGAATTGCATTGATGATTGAGTAACCACAAAAACCGAAAGAAAAACAAACTGATGATGATTGATGATGGCTTCTCTTCCTTATTCCTTATTTTCTTTGAATTGCGAATTCGATTGATTGATTGATTGATTGATGTGCGTGTCTTTTGTGACAAACGAAATTTGTTTCACAAACCACCTTTCCCAACACTGCGTACCCACCACCGACCGATGACTCTTTGACGAACACTTATTACAGCAACTACTGTTGTGCGCCACCCAAAGCCTGTTCACCTGTGATACCCAACAGGCGGGCAATGCCCATGCCAATGGCAGTTCGCCCACATCCATTCAGGTATGACGGGGAAAATCTATCGTCTCTCTTTCGTTATTTTCCTCTTATTGTTTGTACACGTACAGTTGTGTTCGATTCCAGTAGTTCGTTTAACCTAACTCTAACCTCACACACAAAATACTAACCTTAACCACAACTAGCAGTCTAACCGATAACAAAAATCTACCACCCATTCGGCATCCCTCTGATTGTATACTGATCGATCTTTTCGCTCGATTAGGCACCCGTTGCTGCGCCCATCATTGACTGCAAGTCGAATCCTCCGGCGTACAGCTTCGTGCAGGGCTGGCAGCTGCTCGCGCTGGCCGTCTCCCTGTTTGTGCCCAAGTCCAGTCGCCTGCTGTGGTACTTGAAGCTGCACCTGTCGCGGAATGCGGACACCAAGACGGAGACGGGCAAGTATGCGGCCTACTGTGAGCGTGCCCTGGAGCGCACTCTGAAGAACGGCGGTCGCGAGACGAAGCCCTCGCGTATGGAGGTTCTATCCATTCTGCTGAAGAACCCATATCATCATTCCCTGCCCCATGCCATACCCGTGCACATGATGAACGCCACCTACCAGGTATGGGCTGGAAATCACAGAAAATATAGAGCTCGTGGTAATAACTTCCTTTATTTTCTCTTCTGCAGGTGGTATCCTTCGACGGCTCGACGACCATCGAGGAGTTCCAGGCAACGCTCGCCCACGAGCTGGGCACTCGCGATGCCAGCAATGGCTTCTGTCTGTTCAGCGACGATCCAATCGAGAAGGATCTGGAGCACTATCTGGAGCCGCTGGCCAAGCTGTGCGACGTGATCAGTAAGTGGGAGACGGCGCTGCGGGAGAAGGGCTCTGGCAAGTTCGAGAACTCGCGCGTCATCCAGCTGAGCTACAAGAACCGACTCTACTGGAAGCACACCATCAAGTGCGAGACGGACAAGGAGCGGCTGCTGCAGTGCTACCAGACGAACTCGCAGATCGTGCAGGGCCGCTTCCCGCTGTCTCGCGAGCTGGCCCTGGAGCTGGCCTCGCTCATGTCGCAGATCGACATGGGTGACTACTCGCTGGAGAAGTCCCGCGACGTAGGCGTCGGCCTCAAGGGGCTGGACAAGTTCTATCCGTACCGCTACCGGGACGCCCTGGGGGCTGAGCAGCTGAAGGAGGTCCAGGAGCTGCTCATATCCAAGTGGATGCTCCTCAAGGGCCGCTCCACGCTCGATTGCGTCCGCATCTATCTGACCTGCTGCCGCAAGTGGCCCTACTTCGGGGCCTGCCTCTTCCAGGCCAAGCCCCGACAGAGCGAGACCTCGCACGTGGCCTGGCTGGCCGTTGCCGAGGATGCCCTGAACGTTCTGGAACTGTCCACAATGGCGCCGGTGGCTCGCTATCCCTACAGCTCGGTGATGACCTTCGGCGGCTGCCAGGACGACTTCATGCTGGTCGTCTCCCACGACGATGGCACCCTGGCCGGCGGCTGCGAGCAGAAGCTGCTCTTTGCCATGAGCAAGCCCAAGATCTTGGAGATCACCCTGCTCATAGCCGACTACATGAACGCCCTGGGCCACACGGTGCCCGGCACGCCCCAGATGAATTCACTGACCCGAAACGGATCGCATCGCTCGCTGCGGACTTCGAATCGGCCTGCTCCCGGTGCCGGATCCACTGTGGCCGCCTCGGGCCTCACCAGCATTGGCCTTGGCATTGGCACAGGTGGACCGGGCAGTGGCACCGGCTTCTCCACCAACGCCACCACCACGGCCCACAACACGCTCAACTCCCATGCCACACACACTTTGAACTCTACACACTCGCACACGCTGAGCAGCTCGCATCACGCCACAACCGGAGGAGGTAGTCATCCGGGAACACTCAGCTCGGGGCACCATCATCACCAGCATCACCAGCAACAGCAGCAGCAGCAGCAGCAGCAGCAGCATCATCACCACCAGCCGGATATATTGAAGAGCACGCCCGACCATCAGAGGATCAAGTAGAGGAGCACTGGAGATCTTCATCCACCTTTAACTGGATTCCATATTGTACATAGGCGCGGCAAACGCATCCATTTACGACACTAATATACATATGCTAGAGACACAGGCATAAACACAGATACATATACTTACGTAGAATAAGAGGAGCGGGGGATGCCCCTATCCACTCCACAGGCACTACTCAACACTGTTCTTTCCTAAACAACTAGCAACGGTACACGTACTCTAATCGTATAATTCGATTAATTATAGTCTCTCTTTTTTTTTGATAGTCCTAAGAGTCTCCCAAAAATACGAGCAGTAAGAAGGTATCTGAAACAGAACACATTTCGAATCTCTTTTCGTTAGTTATTTTTTATTCGTTTGTTTTTTTTTCGTTTCGTGGTTGTAGTTCCCTCAGATACAGATACAGATACATATAAAGATACATATGTATATGTAGAGCTAGAGATACTATTATAGTTATAGTATGTGGTATATTCGAGTGTTCTTGCTCTTCGATGTAATGCTTTGTAATATGAGTCTCAATTGTCCCTCCATGCGCGATAACTGCCTTTTGAATTTATAGATGTGAAGTATAGAAGCCAGTAACAAGCCAAAACAAAAATAAGAACAGCATATAGCAAAACACTAGCGTTAGAGACCAAACTAAATCAAACCAAAACCAAAAGAGCGATATTTTGTAAAGAGTTTTTCGAGAAGTAGAAGAACATCTCCATCAATTACACTCGTATTAATTAGTACTATGGTTTCCGCTTCGGGCGAGATTCAGGCAGCATGCAGCTCTTTTATAGATAACTCCCACGCCCCACCTTCCCTAGATCAGGCAAAATTTGTTTTTAAAAACGTTTTTATAGGCCCTCTACGGTGTCACAGAGCTTATCTAGAGCGCAGGTTTTAGGGATTTCCATTGATATACAGAGCATTGAAATATACTAAACAGAAGCGATGGATGATGGGATTGGGCACGGCACTCGTAGAGACACCTACACGAGCATAGAATATAGTTGCTGATCCGTGGCTGTCTATTGGCTTTCGTTAAACTCGCACTCACACGCGCATATATATATAAAGATATATACAATATATATAGGGAGAGTATACATGTATTCGGAATCGATATTTAACAAAATTATACACAAGCAAAAACTAATTATACAGTAGATTGATTATACATATAACAAAACAGATGTATGTATGTAACTGGCAAACAGCGCATTTTTTTCCTAATTGTAAAGATTTGATATAACACATTTATACGAGTATGCATTGTATGTATGTATGTGTGGAAAAAGAGCCCAACCCTAACCCGAGACACCATCTCATTGGTAAGAACTATCAAAGAATCGAACAAGGACATATACATATGGTATATACATACACATACGAGTATGTGTAACTATATAGGCCAATGTATTACACACATCACTCGAACGAAACGAAATATAGGTATATATATATAAAGGGAAATTAATAATTAAAACTAAACCAAAGATTTGCAGCAGCATTTTTACTACCTAAAATTAAGGCGGGGGCTTACGTGGGGTGAATGGAAATAATCAAATGGCGGATATGCGTTTTTTTTTTAAACATTGTAAATTGATTTATTTGCCTTAATTTAGTAACTATATAAATTGCCTAAAACTTGTTTTATTTCACTTTCTGTGCCTCCTTTTGTTTGCTTATTGCTTAGCAGTCCTAATCGCAGTCGATTGGATTCCCTAGGCACTATCTTCATAGGCTATTCCACATTTATGTACGTACAATCTACAAATTCATGCACACACACACACCACACACATATAGAGACACTTTAAGTATTATAATTTACAGATCGGTAGATCGGTACCCAAGCCATTCGACAGCCGAGCACGCTAGCAAAGCAAAGGTATCGCAAGTGCAAAGGTCGAGCAAACTAAATTTAATTCAAATCATAATAAAATATTCAAGTAGGAATTGGGATTTAAAACTTAAATTAAATCAAGCGACTGAATTTTGCATTGCAGGTATAAATATTGCCCCTACATTATGCAAATATGTAAAGTGTGTGTGTTAGCCTAAATGTCTTTTGGCCGTTCGTCTGTGACTTTCGACTGCCGACACTGTCGCCTCATTTTCGACATCCAACTGCCAACTGATTCTAAAACTAAACACAAACAGAGAGTAGGGTGGGTGGGGGGTACTAACGAATATTACAAAACCCAGAAGTAGAGGAAAAAGATGAGGAAAACGATGCCGACAGCCGCCACCTTCATGACCATCGACTTGCGGTTGAGCAATTTGGCATCCTTCTTATATTTTTGCGACATCAGCGACAGGTTCTGGGTCTTCGTGTCGAGGTCTGCAAGCGAAAAATAGAAACAAAAAAAAAGATAAGATACGAGGCTCAGATGGTGGATGATGGCAAGTTATATTGTTTGGTTACCCGCCAAGACCGTGCCACGTTGAAGCACATCGTCGATATTCTGCACCATGATGCGCTGCACGTCCTGGAGCTGTGTGTTAATGTTCGTGATGTTGCGCCTGCGGTCCGTCAATTGCCTTTTCGCTTTCTGAATGTACACATCGAACTCGATGAAGGCATAGGGCCGGGTCACCGAGTTCACCCTCCGCCCGTAGTGGGTGTGGAACTCCTGGGCCAGGTCCTCCAGGTAGTTGAACGCCAGTCGCTTGGAATACATTTTGTCAACCATGACCAAGTAGCAAACGTCATTCTCGATTAGATAGCTGAATGAAGGGAAATTGCAGGGAAATATGGCGATTGCCGGCTACGTTAGTTCCATTGCATCATCGTCTGTAGTACACAATAGGCGAGGGGGAGAGGCGTTACTCACTGGAATAGGTATGGTCCCGTCTCGATGCTGCTCCTGGCCGGCGAGTGTGTGCCCAGCTTGCGGAAGAGCATCTTCGCCTGGTTCTGGTAGTCCAAAATGCTGCGACCGCTCTGAAAGTGAAAGTTTTCCAGTAAAGAGCGATATTTTATGCGATTGAGCTGGGAGTGTGGGTAGGTTGAACCTTTGACACTGACCTGCTCGTCATCCTGCATGGTGCCCACCAGTGGCAGGCCATCGATGACTCGGGCTATCATTGTAAGCATCGCCATGTTGAGGGCTCCTTCTCATTCGCTACGTGGACTTGGGTCTCGCGTTGTGTTGCTTCAGCTTAGCGCTCTCTCGTGTTTCTCTGGCCACGGCTGCACTTTGCCGCTGCCTCGTCCCGCTTTGCACCGTTGATGTTATGGTCGCAGTGTTCGTAGCTCCAGCTACAATTCATTCAGCCTTTAATTTTATGAAATATATGATACATTTTTCGAAAGGCTTCTCCCTGGCTACCATATCCATATCTATATCCATGTCCGTACCTGTAACTCTGCCTATTTATGTTTCTCTGGCAGCTCCAGTGTCTCGCTTGTCTGCTGAATGAATGCGTGAGTCGTGGCCTAATCGGTGACTGGTCTCCTCGGGGTGGTCGGCATTGCTTGCGTTTTAGTTTATGTGAAAACTATCTTGTTGCAATGTTGGATTCGGCGAGGGGGGGCGGTCGCTAAAATCCGATTCGTGTTTTTGCCTG
The DNA here is from genome assembly GCF_900245975.1 of Drosophila guanche. Lineage (NCBI taxonomy): Eukaryota > Metazoa > Arthropoda > Insecta > Diptera > Drosophilidae > Drosophila > Drosophila guanche. The sequence goes on from NW_022995760.1 coordinate 538,791, forward strand.
TTGTTGGAAACACACGTCAGCGAGCGATATACCGCTTGATATACCTGATAAACCGTCTCATTTTTAAAATATACCGTAAATATACTTAATCATTTTCCTCGATTTGGATATTCCGTTATATATTACTGGCAAGCTAAGACTCTGAGTTATGAAACTATCATTTTGTCCGACCGATGAATCAATATTGTATAAGATTGACTCTCATGAATTACATATATTTGATTGTTTACAAAATTATGTTCAAACTAATTGTCGACGGCGCTGTTAATGATAGCTGCAATATTTGGTCACACTCTTGCTCAGGGCAGATCTGACATGTACGATTGTTCTGGGTCATCTATCGTTGGTGCGAGCTGGCCGCGCAATTTAAATTTAATTTCCCTCTCCCACTAATCAATGCAATAAATAGAGCGGCACTGGCCAAAGGAGAGCATGATGGTGTGCATAACTAGTTTCGCCCACGGTCAGTTACGCAATACGCACCATTCCCACCCCTTCCTCTGCCCATTAAGTTGTCCAGCCATGAAGGAAATGCACATGAACGCATTTTTCAAATGCTTCCTCCATGCGGTCAGGCGGACATAAATATGGGCAAAAGGAACCCAGCCGAGTCGTGTGACAATTCGCTCAACTGGTTTGCGCCCCCAGTCTGGCCACAGTCTGGCTTGCACATGGCGGAGGAGGAGGAGGAGGAGGAGGAGCCCAAAAATGGAAAAGTGGTTCGCAGCCGGAGGCCAAAAACCGGACCAGGGACAGCCTCCGGTCGAGTACTTACATGCGCCTCGATTAGTGTGACCATCTGTTGTGAGGGGGGTGGTGGAGGTGGGATGGGTGAACCTGTTCAAGCGATGCTCACCAAGGTGCCGCCAAGGTGCGTGTCCACTTCCGATCGCTTCCGCTTTCCACGTTCCGGACAGACGCACACTATAAAAAGCGCCAACTCCTCCCCATGGACAGGCAAACGACAACCGACAATCGCCATGTCCACAACAATAAGCGTAGCCTTGCTCTGTGCCCTTCTGGTGCAGCTGGCGTCTGCTGGCCAGTACCAGCTGCTCCTTGCCCGACCACAGCGCAGCTCCCTCTTCAATGGGTCGCCGCCCTTGGACCCTTTTGCAGCCTCCTTCGGCTCCATTGGCCAGCTGGCGGCAACCGGCTGGAACAGCGTGACACCACCTGGCGGTGAGTGGGCCTACAATCCCATTGGACTCGGACACATGAGCAAGGACGAGCTGGTCACACTGCTCGACGCTTGGCGCGAGGTGGAGCAGGAGGCGGCCACCAGCCCAGCGCCAGAGCCTGTGGAAACCACCACCAAGGTGCCGGCACAACCACCACCAGCACCCATGCGTCCCCGCCCACCTCCTCCTCCTCCTCCTCCCCCTCCTCCACCTCCGCCACGGCCATTGGTGCTGGCGCCTGCTGCCAATCCATTGCCCCCTGGCATTCCGGTCACCGTTCGACTCCCTGCCTTTGTTCCCGTCCGACTGGCGGCCATGTTCACTCCTCCCGCAGCCGCTGCTCCCCCAGCTGCCGCTCCCGGGGATGCCCTGGACACCGATGTGGTGCCAGACGAAGAGGCGATGCCGCACCTCTTCCGCTTCATGCAGATGTCCCCCTCCTCACGACACCATAAGCAGCAGCAGCAGCAGCAGCAGTTCGCGGTGCGGAATACGCTGGACAGCATCGAGGCGGGCACCTCGTCGACCAGGAACCGCGTGAAGCCCAGCCCGAGGGCGGCTCAGAGCCAGCCCCAGCCTCTGCCAGCCCCACAGTCAGCGCCAGCTCCAGTGCCTGCCTTCCGTCCCAGGTAGGAGCCCCAGCCCTAGCCCTAGAGTCACCATTAAAAGCCATTTCATTTGCAGGTTCGGAATGCCGCCCCACATGGCCAACGCCCGCTTCGAGCTGGTGCCCTCGTCCCAGATCATCGGCGAATGGCGGGAGTGAACCAAAGAGGAGAGCAGAACCCATCTAAGGATTGAGGATACATTTTTTTTTTTTATTTCTAAGGGGGGGTCAAATAATTGAATTCAATAAAATAAAACAAAACAAAATAAAATCACAAACAAGGGAGCCATTTCTTTTCAATACGCCCGCCGAATAAATTTCTGTTCGGCGTTGCTGTATCGACAAATTGTGGTGACCAACACATGGCTACGTTCATGAACAAAAAAAGAGTCGGATCCGTTCAGATGTTGAACTTGCTAGTTCGTGCACGTGAACGTAACACTTTCCCGCCTTGGGGTGACACTTTATAGTATATATTTGGCGGTATATTTTGGTGTCGAAATTTGTAGGTTTACCTACTGTATACGGTAGAATAAATCAATATTATCAGCAAATTTATGATCTCAAATAAAGGAAAATACTATTTTATATCCCTCTTTGGAAAATGTATTACGTTCAATGGTATATTTGCAGTATATTTCGCAAATGAGAGTGTATATTTCGGTATATTTCTGAGGGCCTTCGATAACAACCGCGGTATCACTGTTTCCCGCCTTTTACTTAATAAAAAAATTAGGTGCGGCGCGTAAAAGTGCATGCCCTGCATGTATATAATATATATAAATATAATAGGAACACAGTTTCCCAACCCCAGCACAACATCAGCGAGCATCCGGAGGCGCGCCAAAACAAGCAACGAAAAAGTACGGAAATCTGTCATCGCTGCCTGCCTGCACACGTCCCCCGCCCCGCGGCGGCAGCAGCAACAACACCAACAACCAACACTTCACATTAAAATACAACATCAAACAAAAAGCAACAAATCCTAAGTTAAGTGTAGCAAAAATAGTGAAAACGCATCCGGGCACGATGAGCAACGACGGCCAAGAGCAGGAGCTGGGCGCCGAGGTGGTCAGCGGGGCCGTCGTCACAGACGACACCCTGGAGATCACGAAAGCCAAATACACGAATCTGTGCCGCGAACTCAATATGGACAGCCAGACGGAGGAGGATGGCTGGTCGATGTACCTGGATGTGGGACAGCGCTGCGTCATGGAGGTGAGTAGTTCCCGTGGCCGTGCCGTGCCGTCACCTCCCCTTTCCCCCACCCGCATCCACACCAATCTGAAATCTGATATCTTTCAGGGAGACTCCACGATGTGGCTCTGCTGCGCACTCTTTGCGGCCTGTCGCCGCTCGAGCACACCCACGGTGATTGGTCAGGATGCCATGGTGCGCGGCAATTGCGTATCCCTCAATAATCTGCTCCGCTGTTGCCAGATGAGGTAGGTTCTACGTTCTCTTCTGTGCCCCTTCTCCCTCTCCCTCTCTCTCTCTCGCTATCTCTGTAGCTTAAGCAACAATTTGGCATTTGTGTTTTTTGCAGCATCTACGACTTCAAGACAAAGATCAAGCAGTGGTGCGACATGGCCAATCTGACGAAGGAGTTTGTCAGCGAGATCGCGGTCCTGGATCGCAAGTTCAGCATCACATTCACACTGTACAAACGCTTTCGCAACATCTTTGACAAGATCTTTAACTGTCCGCCCAACGAGAAACGCCACTCGAAATATAGGTGAGTCCTCGCCTGTCGGCTGCAATCCCCTGACCTATTTTCACCTATTTTGATTGCAGTTCTTTGCATGCCAATCATGCCAATGGCAAGTGCTCCTACATCAAGCTGGATGACATTTGCTGGCGGTTGTTCTTGTGCGCCAAGAACCAGAAGCCGAGCACCACCGTTGACCTGGTGACGTCCTTCAACCTGATGATCTGCTGCATCGATCTGATCTACAACAATGTGCTTGCCGAGAGGCGCACCGATCTCATCAATCCAAAATTCGACGGACTGCCCAGCAACTGGACGGAGGTGGACTTCAGGGCCAATCCCCACTGCATTCTGTCCTACTTCTGCGACATGACCGAGGAGGCCAAGGCCATGAAGGCCACCACCTTCAGGGAGATCATGTCCAGCTTCTTCCAGACAAAGGTGAGTGACAAACGAAGAGAAAGAGAGAAAGACAAAGGCAATCAATGCCTCTTCCCCTTGCAGACCATCTATGGCCACGAGAGGACCATGCTGGGCCTCCTGAGCAACGAGAACTTTGAACGCAACCTTAAGTCGCTCAACATCAGCTACGAGCAGTACGTGCTGAGCGTGGGCGAGTTCGACGAGCGCATTCTGAGCGCCTACGATGCCAGCGATCACACCAACCTGAACGATCAGGCCCTGCGGCCGCCGGCCACGCCGCTGACACGCAAACAGGATCTGCCCGCCCAGCCGGCAATGGCTGGCGAGAAGTTCGAGCCCGTCCTCAATGCCACCAACAATGTGAAGCAGTTGCGCGCCTTCGATCGCATCACCGAGCCCACAGACTATGTCAAGTGAGTATGCCCCATCCATCCCCCATCCAGACAATCTCTTGGCTATGCAGTTGCTTATCCTCTATCCTCCATCCTGTATCCTTTATTCTGTATTGTGGTAGGCAAGCTGGCGAAGAGGTGAATGCCAAGTTGCTGAAAATCATCGAAGGCATCAAGTCAAAGTTCCTCGCCCATTATCCGTCGGGGGAGGCGAAGAGCCGCTTCCGCCTAGCCAAGTCCTTCTACTTCTATCTGCTGGATCAGATCCTGCAGGCGGAAATCAAGAACAAGCCCGAGTTCGATCTCAAGCGTCTGCTGGTGCAGAAGATCTCGCTGGTAAACTTCAACATCACGCTGATGGCCTGCTGCGTGGAGCTGGTGCTGGAGGCCTACAAGACGGAGCTCAAGTTCCCCTGGGTGCTCAAGTGTTTCAGTATTAGCGCCTTCGAGTTCCAGAAGATCATCGAGATTGTGGTGCGGCACGGCTCGCACGAGGGCTGCCTCAACCGCTCCCTGATCAAGCACCTCAACTCCATCGAGGAGACCTGTCTCGAGCGCCTGGCCTGGGCGAGCGACTCCCCCGTCTGGGACATGATCGCCACCGCCCCCAAGCCGCTGCCCACCCACTACGACGTGAACTGTGACCGCACCGCCGGCGCCCTACAGATCTTTCTGCGCAAGGTCTATCTCCTCGGCTGGCTGCGCATCCTGAAGCTCTGCTCAGAGCTTAGTGTGGTCGACAAGGCACCCGAGCGCATCTGGCACATCTTCGAGCACTCGATCACGCAGAAGACAGACCTCATGAAGGATCGCCATCTCGATCAAATAATCATGTGTGCAATATATATTTACATAAGGGTAAGTGTGCATCGCTCTTCGCCTTCACATTCGCTCTGTCTCTCTCTGATTGATGCGCTTACACAAGAGCTGCCCATGCCATTGCCCTTGCTTTGAATTCTTGCAATTCTAAACAGCATGACACATCCTTCCACAGGTATCGAAGCTGGAGGAGCCCAAATTCAGCGACATTATGCGCGCGTATCGCAATCAACCGCAGGCGGTGAACAGCGTCTATCGGGAGGTGCTCATCGGCCTCAATGACGATGGGGAGCCAAAGGTGAAGGACATTATTTACTTCTACAACAACAAGTATGTGCCGCTGATGAAGCAGTTTGCGATCGACTACCTGAACATGACTCCGGACGTGACCGGCTGCAAGATAAAGGCCGCCGATCTACTCCTCTCGCCCCATCCTTCGGAGCGGGCCGCCCAGCCGAAGAAGGTGACGCAGAATCACTCGCTGTACGTGACGCAAATGCCCAAGAACGAGATCCAGCAGTCGCCCAATCAGATGGTCTACGAGTTCTATCGCAGTCCCGCAAAGGTAAACATTGGCCGCGTGCCTCTCCTGCCTCTTGCCATCTGTGGCTCATGAAATGTTTTGAATTTACTTTCTACAGGATCTGCAGCTGATGAACGAGAAGGTGCGCGGGGGCAAGCGCATGCTCAGCTTTGGCGATGAGCCCGGCCTGGGACAATCCGAGACGAAGCGCATCAATCTGCCGACACACCTCAGCCAGATCAAGGCGGTGATGGACGACCGGGAGAGCGAGCCGCGGGAGCCCAAGTAGAACTAGAAGTAGGAGTAGCAGTAGCAGATGGAGTCAAACGAGACATACATAGAGATAGACACGGGGTCTCTGGGGGAGCTTAGATTTAAGTATAGAAGGACTATGAATGACGGTGAGGCAAGGCGTGGAGAGGCGCGGCCGTTGGGACCAGAAAAGAAGAGGGGGGGGGGGGGGGGGCTACGGTCGATTTTATGATTGTTTTTTATTTTTTTTTTAGTTTGACTTGTTAATTTAGCACACACAAAGTAGCCCAAAACAATCGTTTCGCATTCTTCTTAGACTTCGTTCAATAGAAATTCGGTTAGAAGCGCCACAAATCCATATTAACTCTTCGACTTTTCGACAGTTTATTCGAACTGAAACTGAACTGAAACATTGCATCTGTGGATTTGCATCTGAGTCAGGTATCACATATGCACAGGCTGAGGATGGGGACGCACAGCACACAACTGAAACCTTATTCCGATCCTGTATTTTTAGCCACTAAATATAGATCTTTTGTGACATTTCACTGGCACTTAAAAAATGCATTAAATTAATATATAAATTGATACACATGTATCTTTATATGTTCTTCATCCACTAACTGCATATCTCTGCACCCATCCCCTCCCACTAGTGTGTGCTTTGGCCATTCAAAGGCATATTTCTCTCTCTTTGTCGAGGTGGAGTTGCATTTTAACGTGTTTAACGAGTTCTTAAGTTGTTTTAAAACTTTTTTTAGGACAAAGAATGGCACTCTCTTAACAATGAGAATAATCCGTTGATTGCACTCATATTTTTCCACTCATATTTCATATTTTCGTGCAATAAGGGAGCAGAGCCAAGAGCAGGGTATATGTGTAGAAAAGATATCCCGACCACAAAACAGACTAGACTCCATTTAGATCTCCATGATTTGCCCTGGGACTTGCTGCTCTATGGGGTTACACAAAGAGACACACATCAGAAAGAAGGAATATCGTGTGTGGAGCAGTCGCTAGTCGAGCGATCGATGAGCGGGCGGCGGGCGCTCTTTTCGCTCAAGGAAGGTCCCTCCCCCCACATTACATTATGTACGAGAGTATACAAAATATATAGAAATAAACTTTATAGAAATCGATGTTGCTGTTGTGTAAAGCGTGTGGCATTTATTGGATAACACTGGGCATCATGAATGATTTGCTACGAGTCCAGTCGCAGAGTCTTCACTATGAAGTTCAGGGCTGGACGCTGCATGACGGCAGTGGAATGAAGTCGTTGATCGAGCAGCTGGCTGCAGGTGAAGAGTGGCGCCGACTGCTCGGGTATCATGCGATAGGCGACGCGCCGCCAATTGGGCACCACCATGTCGACACGCTGCTCGAGGTCCGCCTGACAGGCGGGCAGATCGTTGGGTAGCGCCAAGGCTAGCAGGTGGACAATGGCCAGGCACAGCTGCTGCTGCAGTCCGTCCCGATGGTTGTACTCCTCGAAGCTGTCCAGGGCATTGGAGCGCTCTAGGGCCTCCAGGAGCGAGCGCCACACGAGCGCAAAGTGCGAGTCAAAGTCCGCGCGCTGCTCCACCTGCAGCAGGACGGCCGTGGCATTGATGCGCACCTTGAAGTTGGCGTGCTGGACGATCAGCTGGCAGAGTGAGGGGAAGAGCAGGTCGCCCAGGCCAGCGCTGCCGGAGAAGAACTCCCGATGCTTGACCAGGCTACCGATGGCGTAGCAGGCATTCCACTTGACCTTGGCCCCGCCCGCTGTCCGCATGCAGTCCAGCAGCTTAATAATGGCCGCCTGTGCCTGCGTCTTCTCCTGGCCAACGTCTGGGCGCTGCCTCGCCAGAAGCTGAAGCTGCAGCTGGAGGAGATTGCCCAGGGCCCGCACCGCATTGGCCCGCACCTTGTCGTGGTCGCTGCAGCATTTGGTAGCCGTCTGGATTAGGCGGTCGAGCAGCTCATCATAGACACGCTCCGAGTTGCCAGAGACGCCGGCCAGCAGGGCGTCGCTGATGTTCCCCAGGGCCCAGGCAGCCTTGATTCGCACCGCCACCTGGGAGTCGCTGGTGAGGCGCAGCGTCAGCTCTGCAACATTCTCCACGAACACGAGGTTCGCCTTCAGCGACGGATGCTGAGCGAAGACGGCCAGGGCACGCAGCGCGGCCGCCCGCACCAGGGGCTCCTCGGCATCGTCGCTGCTGCAGCCGCTAAGGAAGGCCACCAGACTGTGGCGCTGCCCAGTGGGCAGATCCTCGAAGGTAACGACTCCCATGTTCGACAGCGAGTCGCAAAGGGCGCTCTTGAGGGGACCGGGAGCCGCCTCCGCGTTGAAGGCCTTGAAAATATGAGGCAACAGGCCGAGCCAGAAGGCGAGCTCGAGTTCTCGATCGGACGGCTCCGGCTGGGTGCGCCCCATCTGGTAGCCCATCGAGTCCAGGCAGCGGGCGGCATGAAGCCGAACGTCCGCATTGGCATGCATAAGGCCAGCGGCGATGGCCCGCCCGAGGTGTGCCAGCTGCTTCCGCAGCAGTCCAATGTGTGTGGTCATGGCCAGCAGCACCTGGTAGCACTCCAGTTGCAGCGGTGGCTCCGTCGATGGACAGCCCAAATAGCGGAGTACCATGCGGAGGAGCCACGAGTTGCGAGGTATCGATGACGGTTCAATCAGCCCCTGAGCCGCTTCCACTTGCTGTTGTTTCTGTTGCTGCTCCTGCTCGTTGTCGTTCTCTTCTTCTGCTTCCGAATCGCAGAGCTCTTCGCAGAAGTGCTCACGCTCAAGCGCTTCTTCCTGTTCCAGATGGAGGCAATCCATTTGAGCCTCTATGCGCAGTGCAGGGCCCAGGCCCACAGCACTGGACATTTCCTGTGTCAGTCGTGGTGTCGCCACCAGCATCTCCATCACCATCAGGGCGGCCACTGTCACTGGCGTGTTCCCTCCGCTCTTCGCCAGCCTCTTCACGGGCAGCACGAACTCGTAGACGAAGCCCATTTCCAGCTGGTCGAAGGGCGTGGCCTGCACGAGGATGGCCAGGCACTTTAGGCACTGCGTCAGCACGGGCGGGGCGTACTCGCGCTCCAGGATATACGTCAGCGAACGGTAGACGGTCATCACGGATCTGGCCAGGCTCACGGAGAACGGTGTGAAGGTGGAGGGTCCCCTGGAGTGGGCCTGGCTCAGGTATCCCTTGGAGCCGTAGAGCAGTTGTCCGGCCAGCTGGAGGGCGAGGGCGCGGCAGCGGGAATTGCAATCGAACTTGGCCAAATGGAGCAGATGGTGTTGTGTTTGCGAGCCCTCGTCGCTGGGGAAGATCGCGTGCCAGTAGCCGTACAGGCAGCGGCGGGGAAGCTGCTTGGTAAGGGCGCTCATCAGGTGGAGGGCGGAGATTCTCACGCTGGCCAGCAGCTGCCGCATCGCCTTCGGGGCGCCTGCCTGCGCCAGCTGCGCTTCCGAGTCGGAGGGAGTGCCCGCCTCCGTGTCTCCGGTGAGGCAGCCGTAGTCGAGATTGCTCATCAGCAGTAGTCGGTCCTGCGGCATGTTGTGGACACCTGCCTCACCCGACGGGCCGCTCTTCTGCTTTTGGCGGGTGCGCACCTTCCGTACCTTGCTGCGTTTGCCGCCGGAGCTGGACTTGCCCTGGCTGCTGGTGGGCTGGTGTTGATCCTCTTCCTCGGTGGCATAGGCAGCAGCTTGCTGGGCAGGCTGCACCCGCCGCGGCACGTGCAGCTTGGCGGGATACTCGCCGCAAGCGCCATACGGAAGGTAGGCCAAAATGTAGCCCATCAGCTCCGGGACGTGCTGCTCTGCGTAGTCACAATTCTTGCTGACGATCTTCTGTAGGAGCTGCAGGGTGTGGGCCAGCAGCAGGGGTAGCTTTTCCGAATGAGAGGACACCCAGCGTCCCTCATAGTGTGGCTGCAGCAGGTTGTTGGCTAGATACTGGCTAAGCTTCGGGTCATCCGACTCTCCCAGCTCGACATACACCGTCTCCTGGCACATGACCAGCAACAGGGCTGCCTCCACGTCCTGCGGCTGGGACAGAATCGACAGAATTGGCCAGAACAGCTGCAGAGCCTGGACAGGCAGCGATTTAAGGAGGGTGTGCAGCAGCTGCAGCTCTTCCGCGACACCTTTCAGAGCCGCCCGCTCCAGCAGCCAGTCCACCAGCAGCTTTGGTCGGGCCAGCAGCAGCCGCCGGTTGAGGATCACCTCGTTTAGCCACAGGTGCCATGCCCTCAGCAGGTCATTGTCCTGCCTCTGGTCCGCCTCCGCCAGCAGCTGTTGCACTCGGTCGGCTGTGACGACAAGGGCCTCGCCTCCTCCCCTCCGAATATCGTGCAGCAGCTGCCGATGCTCCTGAAGAGTCGCCTCGGACAGCGTCAATCCTTTCGAGCATCCACCGGGTGTGTTTAAAGCGTTTAAAATGTTCAGAAGCCCATCGTGTGCTTGTTTCTCCCTATCGCCGTCCATTATTACTCATCAGAGACACTATCGATAGACCCAAGATTCTATGGATTTACTATCGATATTTTCCGTGTGCAATAAAAGTTAAATTTAATTTCGCAAGAAACTTTTGCCAACGGACAAAGTGCAAAAACAGATTGGCTTATGGCTCTTCAGTTGAGCTGGGAGCATCAGTTATCGCCTGGAAGTTCTCGAACCACAAACAGTTACTTCAATTGTATGTGCCTCCAATCCAAATTTGAGCCCAATTGAATCTTATTTCTGCTTCAACTTTCGCTTTCTGAGGCGAAACGAAGAAATAAAAGACCTGGGATCGTTTCAAAATGAACGTTTATTGAAGCATCTTTTGAGTTTTGGTTTGGATGCCAAAGGATTTTGTCTTAAGATCTAGTCTAGATCCGAACTGAGCCAGAAACAAAGTCCACGGATCGGGATGGGGTGTGGGTGTGGGTATGGGAGGGCCATCACGAATCTCAAATCAAATCAAATAATTATCTTTCAGTATTTGCGAATACATCGAGTAGTCCCTGAGCTAAACAATGAGCTGGCCAACAGATTGGTTCGTGACTGTGTGACGGGGACGGAGCGAGGGGGACAAGGATGGTCTGACCTTAAAATCGAACTACAATACATATCCGTATATAAGAGTATATAATTATATGTGTATGTATATATATTCTGCTCTGATGTATATATGTATATCTGTATATAAACATGTATCTTGTATGCATGCTAGGCGGGCTTCTAATGTTCAAAAGGCAGGAGGGGGTGGCCGGGCATTTGGAATATTCATGTTCTTTTTTGTACAAATTGGGTTTTTGGTTGTTTGTTTGCTTATGATTTTCGGGTCTGAGGTTCTTGCCTTTCGTCTGGTCGAAGTCTTTGAGAAACATATAGCTAAAACGTGTGCACACACAGCACAGTACAGTGCAGCATGTATATAAATCTGTCTGCCTGTCTGGCTGCATACCATTTGCATATTGTACATATTTGTACATGTAATGAATATCAATATCTAATTTTGTACAGTACGCTACGGTCTAAGAGTGTATATAATATAGTAGTATACAATATATATTGTATTTTATGTATATGTGTATATAATAGAATATATGTATAAACGTATATTAGGATGAGAGAAGTAGAGACATGAGCCACGTATAATTTGAATCTTTGGCAAGACCGCAGATACTGATCACAAGAATCGTTTCGATTTTAGTTTTTTGTTTCTTTGTTTGTTTGTTTTTAGTCGTTCGTTATTCTAGGCTACAACTATTATTCCTATTTCCATGCACCGAGGCCATGGCCAGGGCCCAGGGCTTGGCGTCATAAAATTTGGCTAACTGTGGAGCAGCAGTGACTTGGGTGGGTGTTGGGGGGTGTTACCGTATTATCGTTCAAAGGAACACATTACAAATGGCTGACAAAAGCGAGAACCCTTCGAATACAAAGCGAATACATCATACATACATCAACATCAACATCAGTATATCGCACCCGAATCCCTGTCGTTAAGTACTCTAAGGTATAAATTCGCTGTTTCTCTCCGCAGGGCGCAGTGTGCGCCACTTTAATCGCTGATGCCAATGTCGCTGGGATAGAGATTGACCAATATGGCATAATAGTGACAGCCGGCGGCCAGCACCACAAACAGGTGCCAGATGGCATGGGCCATGGGTATGAGCCCATCCGACTTGAAGAACACAATGCCCAGTATGTAGAAGGCGCCGCCGTATTTCAGCTGTATCATCCCATGGAAGTGGTGGCCGGTCAGAACCACAACGAGGGCGGGTCCCAGTCCCATCACCAGATAGAAGAACGTCTCCAAGCACTTGTAGCGTTCGTGGAAGAGCTGACGAGCGGATTATTGTTACAAATTTGTTGCACAATGGCAGCTCTTGCGGCTCTTGCTCACCTGCTGGTAGGCTATGCCCACCCCAGCCATCAGCCAGATGACCCACTCCATGCAAAAGAGAATGGCCGAGTGGTCGGTGTTCTCCAGCGTCAGCCAGGGGAAGTAGGAGCCGGCAATGAACACATAAATCATGGCCCGATCGCACCGGTGGAGAACATTCTTTAGTCCCTGATACGAGCGCCAGCCAAAGGCGGGCCAGGCCTTGTAGTTCCTCGGTAGTCTACAAAATGGAAAGATAATTCATTTGGGCAAAAAGTTATAACTTATTTACACTCACTTGTGTTCGGCACAGTAGCAGGAGCAGTGAAAGAACGTCGATATGGTGAAGAGCATGCAGAGAGCGCCACCGTAGACCCACGAGACCAGATACTGGCTGGCGTTGGTGGAGCGCTCGAACAGCTTGATGGCCGCAAACAGCGCCGGCAGTATCCACATCCCATGGGTAATCACATTTGCCATCTGTTCAATCTGTTTGAATTTGTTTAGGGATGAAGAAAATGGAAATTAATTAACATATGGGAAGCCGATAATGAAAACCCAAAGTGAGCGGGACCCACCTCTGTCGGCTGATAGGCACAGCCGGGCGTGGCCTTTGGGTTCTTCCATTTGATGTTTCGCAGCTGGAGTTTTAGCGAGGAGTTTGACTTGATGATGGATTTCCAGAACTTGCTAAAAAGGTTCTCCAGAAAGGAGTACTTGTTCTGGATATCCTGCATCAGGCTCACGTTTCCGTTGCCGTTCCCGTTGTTTCCGTTGCCAATGGTGCTCATGATGCTCTTCTGGCTGACTGTGTACCATGGACAGAAGCAGCCACATACAAGCCACAGGCCACAGGCTACAGACAGCAACAGCAACAGCTACAGCTACAGCTACACCAGGTCGCCAGCGCGCGCAACTGCGGATTAGTTGGAAAATTGGTTGTCCGTTTTGTAAAATTGATTGATTATATGTCTATCCAATTTCGAGTGGCCTTCGCTCGCTGCCGTCATCCACCCTTCATTCACCTACTAACCCTGTAGTCGCCCAACATAAAGACACCCCAACACACCTCTCCCACACACAAAGCTTTCCCCAATCTAAAAGTAGCCGGGCAATTGGTTGGGTTATGGCCAATTGATTATCACTTTGCCACTGGTCGTTGATGGCTTACCACCGGGGGCAGGAGGAAGAGCGGCAGGGTGGCCGTGCAGCACAGACGACGACACTGCTCTGATAAGCATTCAACAGCAATGATTGCACCGAACATGGGACAGACATACTGTCCCACTCGTAATTGTAATCGTAATCGCACATCCATGTACCTTCATGTACGAGTAGAGTATTTGCACTCGTACTCCCGCGTACTCGCGGGCACTTGAGAATACTTTCGTTAGGTCGCGCAAGTTATATTTATTTGGTTTGCATATGAAACGGCAGCCTCAAACGGCTCGACGCGGCTCATATCAATTGCAGACACAATGGCGAATGGAAAATGTCAGAGGAATGAGTACCAATGTGAGTACAGATGTGCATCTGGACTTGAATTTGAATGCTGGGATCTTGATCTGTGTCGGGATTAAGTGTGCTTCTGACCCGGACTGACTGAATGCACATTCGTCCAATTAGAGCTGTGGCAATTGACAGCAACAGAGAAAGCAGCCGACCAACTGACTGACGGACAGACGAATAGAAGAGCAGGGGAAACCAGTTTCTCAGTTGCCAGTTCTGACTTCTGAGTGGCTGTCCCGCGCGTTATCGCGTGTGTTTCCGAGCATGGCTCAAAGTCCAGGTCCGAGCATGATGATTGCCTTACATATTCGTACTCAAAAGTCTCTCTATTTCGATGGGTGATATCGGAGATGGGTGAATGGCTCAGGGTACGCGTAGAGTCCACTCACTTATCTGTGGTAAAGCGATGCGAGCATGAACAGGTCATGGTCAGAGTCTGGGTCTGAGAGATTCGTTGGCATCCGGAGACTGTCCTGAACCGCATCCAGCACCCATCGGGGCAGTGGTGCGTTGCCTGTAATCACAGCAGACCCATCCCAAAAGTATGCCTCAAATGCTCAAGGCTTGGGGGTCACTCAAATCAGAACATAACGGAATGTGGGCCCAACCATTCCAGCCACAACCCACACATGCTGCCAATCCCACCTCTGCCTCCACCTGGTCTTGCCCATAACGACGGCTATGCTAATCGCTATAAATATCGCCGCCGCAGGGCATCCACTATATTGGCTATTATAGCATTAGGTGGGGGGCTTCGACTGGGGCTGTGGATTATTACAATGGCAACTGTGTCACAGATTCTATCGTGCTGTTAATCCAATTTGTTTGAATTTGTCGTCACGCCATTTGTTATGGCGACACGACTGGCTCTTCCGTGTTGGCCCCTCAGCGAGATTTCTATCTGGATGCAGATGCGTTTTAGAATATCAGAGTGGGAGTGCAACTTACAGTAATGTTATTTTGGCTGCAGATGGAAATGCATCCGCCTGCGGCCGAGGCGGAGGCGGAGGCTGTGGCTGCTGTATCGATGGTGATAGTGTCACCTTGCAGCCACACAGGTCTCGCGCGCACAAAATCCAAGTCACTGTCACAATACTTTCACATCTGTTTGCTGCTGCTGCATTTGTTTATAAAGATAGCAAACAAGCGCATTAGCTGCACTTGCAGCATCGATACTGGTACATCAAAATATCGATATATTATGCTGATAATATCATCGTAGGTGATATTTCTTTGGGCTGCCGAATATATTAGTAGGGATAGTTTTTGATCTCGATATTATCACAAGCGGCGTTACTTATCCGATAGGGCAAATATACACTAAAAGTGTTGCTTCACATCTTATATCGTATTCCCGCGGCGTTTGATTATATTTATCGATGCACAGGGTAGGTTTGAAAAAATGAATCGGTACTTTTGTGCGATAAGCGAAATCGATAACGACTGCGACAACCGTGTGGAGAAAACGTGATAAAAGGTGCGTGACAGCTATTTTGGCAAAATTTATATTCAATTTTCCCTTTTTGCATTAAGAATACTGTGGAATCATGACTGGACGTGAGGGTGGTAAAAAGAAGCCATTGAAGGCCCCTAAGAAGGATGCCAAGGACATGGACGATGAAGAGATCGCCTTCAAGCAGAAGCAGAAGGAGCAGCAGAAGGCCCTAGACGCGGCCAAGGCGAACGCCTCAAAGAAGGGACCTCTAGTCGGCGGCGGCATCAAGAAGTCCGGAAAGAAGTGATTTTGCACTGCCCACCAGCTGCCAAAATGTTCATTTAACACCAAAACACAATTCGCACACAAACCAATAACAAGAAGAAACACCTTGAATATAATAGAAACACGACGAACATTTGCAGCCTACAGTTTTCGCGTCAGAGCCATGTACCAAAATTGATTGTAGTGTGTGTGTGAAATCTAGAAGCATCTGTACCCTTTTTTTTATACTTAACAATATGTACGATTAATACGAATAATGCTATATTTCTACAAACTTGCATTATTGCCGGCCGTCTGGTCTGCGTGTGCGCGCTTGTTGGAGCCGAGGCCACAAAGCCAATCAAATAAACGGAGAATTTAGCAAATTGTAGCTATATGTACTCATAAATATTTTATATACCATAGAGGTCTAGCTCCTAGCCTATACCAAATGTATGTACATCCATAGCTAAACATAACCGCCATCTGTCTATGTCTGGGATATTCCCAATTTGGATCCAGAGCCAGAGCTAGATGGACCAATTAACCATAGACAAAAGAAACAAGGCAGGGAATCGTGCAGCATTTGATTTATTGACTACTTAAATGCAGCATTTAATCGTACAGCAAAAACATTTAATTATGAAAAGTTGCTGCAAGCGCGTGCTGCAAATTCACGCTGGCGAAAGGCAAATATGTAGGTGGACACCTTTTTGAGAGCTTCCAAGCGCCTGGGCCCCAGGTATAATGAGTCCAGGTGTCTGCAAAAACCTATGAAAAGATTGATTTTACGCTCCTCGGGCAGATAATCTCGATACGTGGGCAGGTGCAACGGATAGTCAGTTGGCAAGTCGCGCTGCATAAATGTGCGGAAGAGTTTATCATCGGTGGAAAGGAGCACAACCAAAGCGTTCAGCAATGGGAATCTATATTTTAATAAGAAGTGCTTCAATGGCTTGGCCTCGGGGTCTGATTCAGGCTTCTTTTTCAGGAGCTGCGGCTCTCCGTGCAGAATTGAGATTTCGTCCATTACGCGATAGGAGTCAATGAACTCCTGTCGATTGAGGCCCACCGAAGCCAGCTCCTCGTCAGTCGTTTCATTCAATTTGTAGCGCTCAGACAACTCCTCGTCCGTCAACTTGCAACAGCCGTGGAAAATCAACTTGCGTGCACTGGCCACGTGGCTGGATGCTCCCATAGTGGCGTCTTCATTGGTAGACGAAGCTAGCCCCAAGTTGCCAGCGGTAGCATTCATCGAAGCGTTAGGCTCGGCGCTTTTGCAGACCGGAGTGGCGTCGCCAACAGTCAAATCCTTGCCCTCACTGCCCGGAGTGGAGTCGCCAACAGTCAAATTCGTGCCCTTACTGGCCGGAGTGGCGTCGCCAACAGTCAAATCCTTGCCCTTACTGGCCGGAGTAGCGATGTCGTTAGTTAGTGAAGAGATTTCACCAACTTCCAGCTTGAAGTCGATTTGATGTTGATTGTTGGACATCGTGTTGATTTTTAACGAAATAATTGACACACAAACGCAAAAGAAAAGGCTTTCAATTTTAAAGATGGCTGCTCAATGAGTCAGTAAGTTTAATCATTCACTTGAAAATTAGCGCTCGTGCATAGCATACAACTCTAAGAGAGAGCGATATGTATCGCTAAATTTGCAGCCAGTCTCTGTCAGCGAGCACACACTAAAAATGTAGTAACTAATGTAGTACTGTATTTAGGGATTTTTAAAAGCTAAAAAAGGCGATATATGTATATGGCACATTAAAGATATTGGTAAGTCTTAGCGATTTATTTAATTCCATTCTGAAGGAATATTAAAGACAATGTTTTTATATACTTTTCGGTTTTCTCACTTTTTATTCAACATCTCAATGATGACCTTTTTAAATAAGACAAACAATTTTCATATCTTGCAGACAATTTATTCATCGATCGGGTAAAAATATATTTTAAGTGCTGAGGGCCTAGCTAGCTAGGAATATCAGTATCGCCAAATACTTATTAGTCGGCGTGTTTCTGGTATATTTTGAATATAATACAAGATATCTCGATATATTTTTGAGGGTCGTACGGTTTAGATAACTACGCGGTTTTTGTTTGTTTTGGACCAGGGCACTAACCACATAGTATAGTAGATTGTCAATTCATAGGAAGCGAAAGGTCACCGCAGAATGTGCGTCGCGAAGTCCCAGGCCTCTGCCAACGTCGCAGCTACAAGTATTAGTGCGTGTAGAACACGCAGCTAGAAGTCCCAGCTACATATGTATAAGTGCGTGTAGAGCACGCAGCCAGAAGTCCCAGCTACATATGTATAAGTGCGTGTAGAGCACGCAGCCAGAAGTCCCAGCTACATCTGTATAAGTGCGTGTAGAGCACGCGGCCAGAAGTCCCACCTACATCTGTATAAGTGCGTGTAGCCAATGATTTTTTATCGCTCCAAACCGGTTCTGGTTTGATTCACACGGACACTGCGAAGGCGCGAATGCGTTTCCATAATATATGCATACAATTTTGAATAAAGCAGTATAAAATCTGCATATTAAACAATTACTGCATACAATTACAATAACAACTTTTAATGGTATATTTATTTTTTCCAACCCCCAAAGGTCCACCAGCCCCCACCCCTCATTCTGCACATGTTGCGGTAGGTCAGGTTCATACGCCAAGCCCCGAAAAAAAAATCAAATCATCAAAACGAATTTTCGTTCCATCGGACTTCAGAAAGACAGCGCACCAACACATACATTACTTGCAGTGTCCGTGTGAATCAAGCCAGAACCGGTTTGGAGCGCTAAAAAATCATTGGCTACACGCACTTATACAGATGTAGCTGGGACTTCTGGCTGCGTGCTCTACACGCACTTATACATATGTAGCTGGGACTTCTAGCTGCGTGTTCTACACGCACTAATACTTGTAGCTGCGACGTTGGCAGAGGCCTGGGACTTTGCGACGCACATTCTGCGGTGACGTTTCGCTTCCTTTGAATTGACAATCTACTATACTATGTGGTTAGTGACTATATGGTTAGTGTATATGGTTAGTGACCAGGGTGACCGTTTACGGTATATTTTGACATCGAAATTGAGTCGACGGTATATGTACGGTATATTTTGAAAATTAAAACGTATATTTCGGTATATTTTCGAGGCCCTCACGGTGTATTTTATCGATAGCTCCGCGGTTATTGTTTGTTTTGGACATTCCATGAAATTTGTTTAAAAGAGATAAAATCTCCGTGAAATCTTCCCTAAATGGCATATGCCAGCATGTCGGAGGCTCGCATTCGCCCACGCCAAGTGCTGGTGCTCATCATAGTCTTCCTCATCGTGCTCAAGCTTGTCCACCACAACGGGAAGCACACCTGCCAGGGTCCAGAGTACCTGCAGGCCGTGTATGCCCAGCAAGAGGCGGACACGTTGCCCCACATCTACGCCATAACGCCGACGTACTCACGGCCAGCCCAGAAAGCGGAATTGACCAGGTGAGCGCGGCCTCTACAGGCCGGAAACTGAATTGCTAACATCTAACCACTCTGTCCCACTCGCAACAGGCTGTCGCACCTGTTCATGCTGCTGCCCAACCTGCACTGGATCATTGTGGAGGACTCCAACATTACCACTCCGCTGGTGCGCAGCCTGCTGCAACGGGCGGGGCTGGAGAAGCGATCCACACAGCTGAACATCAAGACGCCTCCCGAGTTCAAGCTGCAGGGCAAGGATCCCAACTGGATTAAGCCACGAGGCGTCGAGCAGCGCAACCTGGCGCTGGCCTGGCTGCGCACCCACGTGGATGTGGACCGACATGCCATTGTCTTCTTCATGGATGACGACAACTCCTATTCCACGGAACTTTTTGTCGAGATGACGAAAATCAAGCCCGGCCACGTCGGCGTCTGGCCCGTCGGTCTGGTGGGCGGCCTGATGGTGGAACGTCCCATTCTCAACGAGGACAATACACAGGTGGTGGGCTTCAATGCTGCCTGGCGGCCGGAGCGCCCTTTCCCCATCGACATGGCCGCTTTCGCAATCAGCATGGATCTGTTCATCAAGAACCCGCAGGCAGTCTTCTCTTACGAGGTGCAGCGTGGTTACCAGGAGAGCGAGATTCTGCGACACCTTACCACGAGACAACAGCTGCAGCCGCTGGCCAACTCCTGCCGGGACGTGCTCGTCTGGCACACGCGTACCGAAAAGACGAAACTCACCTCCGAGGATGCCCTCCAGCGCCAGGGAAAGCGCTCTGATTCCGGCATTGAGGTCTAGCCCAGCCCCCGCCCGTCTCGCCTGTACATACTTGTCACGCAACTGTTCCTCGTCCCGTTACTCAATGCCTCAACTTAGTGAATTTATTGAACGTATTTTTTTGCCCAGAATGTATTAACCAGATATTTTCCTATCCTCTATACTCGTAATTGTAAGGCTTTGCTCCTGAACTTAAACCTTGCATTCAAATGCAAGTCAAGCAAAGCTCGGCTCCCTTGCTGCGCTGTATAATAGTTGTACAATGCTCAAATACAATTTGTTACATATGTATCTAAGATTCTGTATCAGCGTTTTGTTCTTCTGTCGGCGTACCAGTTTATGTTATAATGTTTTAGCACCCACCCCAAGCTGTCTAAAAAGAAAAGCTCTGATTTGCAAGTTGATTTGCAGTGACCTGCCGATTGTGATGGCTTGGTTTTGCAAGTGTTCCGTGTGTCAGCCCATTACCCATTGCTGCTCCACTTTGATGGCAAAAAAAAAACATTCGTTTGGATTTATAGTACAGTAAATATGATTTATTTTTCTCCGTTTCAGATTTAGTGTATAATTTTCTTTAGATTTTGCTTAGTTTGTTCGTTTTCGGTTTATGTTTGTATATCAAAAGCTACACTCTGCTTTCTGCCGAAATGTACGAGAAGTGCACTCGTCTCTGATCCGCTTACGCTTCGCTCCGTTTACTTTTGGCATCATATTTGATACTTATGCTGCACGTTCAGCATAAAGTACATGCACAGATTGTGGGGCCGATTCATTGAACGGGTGAATGGGCTGATGCTGATCTGGGCTGTGGTATGCTTTGCTTGCAGGATTATTATTCGATAGGTTGTGTATAATATTCTTGTATATTTATAGGTAAAAAGCTCTGACAAGGCAACAGAAGCTACAAAAGCTCTTGGGCAACAAACAGAAAGGGACGGGAGGCAGCGATCTCCCATAATTGGGGAATAAGGGACAAAGGGACTGGAACACTGGGCTCTAAGGGGAGGCAAATCAAAACGCGCTTTCCATGGAACATACCATACATACATATATTCAGATGGGTGTGTGTGTGTTGAGTATACATATACGATTATACTGGGGTATGTACGAGCATGTAGTTGTTGTTCGGTATTTGTTTCTTTTGTTTTTTGCTTGTTTTTATTTGTAGTTTTGTGTGGAAAAAAAAACTTACTTACTGAGTAATTGTAAATACATGTACATATATATATATATATATATATTCATAGGCTTTATATATCCATTAATTAATGCATTTGCAGATCTCTTAACTAGAATTTGTTTAGTTTTTACAATACATACGAAAATACTTTCAACATAAAACTGAGCGATATTTGCATTTTGCTTGATGGAAGTGGGGATAAGATGAAAGATGAACGAAAGGTAAACTAACGAACGAACGAACGAACATTCGTGTTTGGCAATCTCGTAGTTCTCGTCGTTTCTCTACAACTTAGCATTAATTTAGTTTAGTTTTAAGGTGTTTCCTTAGCATTTGTTTTTGTTTGAACTGTCATTTCACATATTTGTGTGTGTGTTTTGTGTGTTACGTGGGAGGCAAGTGCAGCGGGAGTGCGTTTTTCAGCTTTCCAGTGCGTCAAGCAGTTGTGGGCGGTCCTTTTCAAACATTTAAATTTCGTTTAACATCAATGTACATTGAGCATTTTGTTCATTCTTACGCATAGAATATACTTGTTTGTGGCTGTGGATTAAGTATAGTATATGATTTACCAATAGGAAACCAAGGAGTCCACATATCAACTAAATATTCAAGTTCATTTCTTTTTCTTTTTCTTTTTGTTTTATGTTTTTTTTGTTGTTTCTTCTAATGTCATGTTCTAGAAAGAAATGCTCGCAAGTCTTTTGTTCAGCGTTTTAAGTACTACGAATTGGTGGGTAGGTGATGGGATTGTGGGATGGGGAATGTGGTGTGTGGTGTGTGTGGGGAGCAGGGAGTGGGAGTGGGAGTGGGTGGTTGGGCAATGCAAACTTAAGGTTACAACTTATTTATGGCATGTTTAAGTTAGTTATACTAAAGAAATTGTTCTTATTCCATGCTTACGGCTTACATGCATAAATCCTCCCTCCTCGCTTTAACTGCTAAATAAATGTAATTTTTCTTTGTTTTGTAAGGCATTAATTTAAGATTTTTCTCTTGCATATACATATACATATACATATACATATGTATATATCTTTGTATATATATATTTATCTTAGGCTACGTTTACATTTTCCTTTCATTTTCTTTATCTTTCTTTTTGTTTTGCTTCTGTTTGGGTGTTCTCTTGGGTGGCTGGGACTGCAGGGGAGAAACGAAGCAATACAAAATGCAGCGAATACAAATAAATACAAACTAGGAAGCAACTTAAGCAACACGGACACGTGAATGGGATGAGGGGGATTTTCCGGTAATCCATTTGTTTGTTTTTCTTTTGTTTTTGTCGAGTCGAGCTTAGAGTGCTATGTGTAAGTGAGTAGATGTGTAGCATTGGATATCGTATCGTATTATATGAAGTAAGACATTTAGTAAGAGTTACGCTGTGTACGAAAGTAAAGTAAAACCAACTCAGTTTGCCAATCAATCCATTCATCAATCAATCAATCAATCATCATCGATATTGTATCGATGCTCCCATGTGTTGTTGTCCCCCAGCTGTGGCTTTGGCTTGTTCTCGTTCTAGAATACATTCTCTAGGCGACATTCATCCTCCTGTATGGTTTGTGCACGCTGCGAGGCGTTCGTGGGCTCTCTCCTCTCCTCTCCTGGGCCCACTTACACCGCCGAGTTCTTGCCAATGATCTCCCCGCTGCGGGAGTGCACAAAGCGGCCATCGAACTCGATGGTGGAGTTCTGCTTGATGCTGCCGGTGGGTGTGCGCAGCGGTTCCTTCTCGTCCCTATACAAGAAGAGAGTATTGTTTGATTAGTCTTAATGCTTGTACGATCTGATCCGCCATGCAATCACAGCTGATAGCTACTACTCGTTAAAAGGTGTGTGATTGTTCCTAGGCAAGCAAAGCACTTACCTTCTACTAGATCTACAAAGCTACAGGGCTACAAAGTATGTACCTAATGTAGGTATGTCTATATTAACTAGAGGGTGGCGCATGCAGTGCTAATGAGCGAAGATGAGTAGATTGATGTGCTTGTTAGATAGGTGGATGGGTAGAGGCTGATAGGCAGGCATGAAGAACTCAACTCAAAAGAAAGATCAGGAGAAGATTCAGTGGTAGGATGCATAGATCTATGGAGGAGGTGGTACGTACAATGGCGATGTCATGGGCGAGCCGCCCAGCTTTACTGGCGGCGGCAGTGGCAACGGTGACGGTGGCGGCTCCTTAACCAGCTGTCCACTGCAATAAGGTAGCGGAAAACGCCAACCGTAAAGACTGCTTGGTTAGATGGTAATTTGGTTGGTATTTGGTTTCGGTATTTTGGTTTCGGTATTTTGGTTGGTTGTAGGTTTTGGTTGGTTTTTGGATTGGTTGGATTTAGTCGGATTTTTGTGTGTTGGATGAATTGATTGGAATAATACATGATGATGTTGATTTAGTAGAAGAAGAGAGAGTACACATACAAATAGTAGATGATCGTAAATGAAATGATAACGATGATGCTTGTGTCATGTGTGTGTGGTGTGTATGTGTATGTGTCTGTGGCGCTGGCGCTAAAGCAGCAGACTGTCCAACAAGAGGTTGGACATCAAATCCCTCACATGTCTTGTACTACAATTAGCCAAACAACTAAGGACATTGAATCACTTGTCACAGACAAGTTGAGTGTTTTTCTTTGTCTTCTGTGTGAATGAATGTTCTAATGTGAACTAAGTGAGTGAGTGAGTGGATGAATGGTCGTCTGCTAGTGGCTGAGTTTCGAGTGAGTTTGTGTGAGTTCGATTGTGTGGCAAACTGAAAACTTTTGTATATTGCACTAAAAAACTGGATGACAAACGTAAGTTGGGAGTGAATCATTGCATTTTTTATTTGAATTTTAAATTTTGAATTTTGAATTCGGTGCATTTTTGTGTGTGGTGCCGCGCTCTCAGACGGATATCAGCGAATTGCGATTGAACAACAAGGATTTGGGACGCGCATAGACCCAATTGTACTCGAAGTCCGGTCGTTTGCAATTTCGGCTTTAGTTCGCAACGTATAAGATACAAGAAACACAACGAAAAAACACAAGAGATAGATTTTAATTCGATTTTCGATTTCGGTTTTCGATTTTTAGTGCAATATTCGTTTCGTTTGTGGGAGGATATTCTCGAGGTCCAAACAAAAGTAGTACCACAAAAGTTATGGGTTCTCGTAGATCTTGCGCCTCAGCGATTGCTTACCTTCCCAGCTTGGCCTCGTCATCGATCTCCGAGGGCGACCGCTTGGCCTTGCGGCACATGGCCGCCATCACGCCCATGTGCACGGTAATGCAGCAGAGTAGGTCCACGATGAAGAGCAGCAGCAGGACACCGCCCACAGCGATGCCCACGATGGCTGCGGAGGAGAGCACCTGCCGTTCGGCCACTTGGATCACATCGATACCTGTTTGGGTGTTGCAGTTGCAGTTGCAGTGTGTGGAAGGTGCACAGAGATGCAGGATGCGGTAGGTGTAGGTGGAGGTGGAGGTGGAGGGAATAATTGTACTTGATTAGTAAATTGTCATTCAAATATATATGTAGGTATGTAAGTCGTACTATTCAATATTCTATAAGCTAAGTAGGCGGTAAAGTACAGTGCACCCTGGCACCTTGGAAACTATCCTATACAACGAATAGACAGAACCTCCATTAGCATCTAGTCTTACACATATTTATGTATGTATGTATTATGTTCCCGTCTTATATTATTTTTGGCTTTGTTTTGTTTTGGTTTATTTTTTCACCTTCTTGTTCTGGTTTTTGGTTTTTGGTTAATGGTATTTTACATTTTTGTGTGTGTGTATATTACTTGTTGGTAAACAAAAAGAACGGAATTAGTCGAAATTTTCAAATGAAAATCAATATCGAAATAATAAACATAATCGCAATTGAACCAAGGGGGATTAACAACCATACGAAAATCATAAGGAAAATTCAAATATTAGCACCAATTGACATGACATGAAAAGCAGTTTCAAACGAAGCAACAAACTTATGGGTACGAATTTTCATCAAGGCCTTCTTTTTGCATGCAGCCTTCGAAAGGGGGAGTGTTGGAGGTTGGTCAGGGACTCAGGAGGGACTCAGCACAGAAGAAGAGGGAAAAAACAGAGATAGAAGAAGGATAGAGAGATAGCGTAAGTGAAAGAGTGAGAGAAGCACAAAAATTAACAAATTTCAAACGAATTTTCAGTGATTTTTATTTTGTTTCGTTTTTTTTTTTTTTTCATTTGTACAATTGCAAAATACAGAAAAATGCCAATATGCAAAGTATACAAGCAGTGTAAAGCAGTTCGAAATTAGGGTTTACAAATCATTTTCGCTTACATACGTAATAAATGTATCTGTATATAATTGGGTGTGTACGTACTATGCTTTTGTGTGTATGTATGGTGTGGGTGTGGGTGTGGGTGTGGGTGTACAAGGAGGAACAACATTTTGTTGGTGTATAAAGCATATTTTGTAAGCAGTATTTCATTGATGGTATAACACGAATATTTCTATACAGAAAATGATAAGCTTGATTGATTTGGTGGTTGTTCGAGAGTGCTGGCACGGTTACAGGATTTGTCGCTTTCGAAACTAAAATATACAATTTAATAATAATTAACAATTATCAACAAATTTCGGTTGTTTTTGTTGGGTTAATTTCGTGTGCATCGATAGAAGGAGTAATATGATGCTATATAGTATAGTGTATATATATAAATGGTACCATGATGATACCCGTACATATGGCTGGTATGCTATTACTGCAGCATTTTACCTTCCAAGCGTTGGGAGGGGCCTTCCAAGCGGTGGGGTGGCGGTGCGGTTCCCCTTTCCAAGTCATAGTCACACACTGCATGCTTTTTAAGTATTTCTTTATTTACCCAAAAATGAACTGCTTAATTGTTAGGTATCGTTTCTTATTACACTGCTTACAACATTCAAGATGTCCTATACGGAGTATGTGCGGGGGAGTGTGTGTCACTGTCTGTGCTAAAAGCACTGCTTTTCTCCCCGTACTGCTGGTACTGCTTGCAGCTCGCTTAGAACAAAAAAAAACAAAAAAAAAACACTCATCTTCTCAGCAACGTTAGGCGGGCTGATTTATTCTCTAGCTATACGTGTATATTGTATGTATATAGTATATATAACTAGATATTGTAAAGGTATAAATTGTATTTCGTTTTTGTTTGTTTTCCGATATATTTGGCTAGAAAAAAATCCATTTCGCTTGCTAAAAAAAATGTCTTGTTTGTATACAGGAATACAGGAATGTTCTTCTAAATTGAAATGCATTCTAGTTGTGTTTTTCATTATTATTTAAGTACTAATATGCTCGTATTATGGATTATCCATTTTCATGATTAACGGAGACTCTTTCTTCTTACGTTTTGTTTTCATAATTCAATTACACCATGTGATAAAAATTCGTAGTGGAGCCCAAGCCCGAGTCCGAGCAGTGTGCACTGCTTAAACGCTGCTTTAACTTAGTTACTTATTGTCCCCCTCTTAACGGATAACGTATACGCTCAAAAAACAAACAGAACAGAAACTGCTTGATGACATCTGCGTCGAAGCGGAAAAGCTTTTGGCTAAATGTAATTTATTCTTCAATAAATTGTACTCGTATGCATTTGATATATGATTATTCATTTTTGTTGTTTTTTGTTTTTGGTTGTAGAATTTCACTAAAATTTTGTTTAATTTATGTAGATTCGTACGCTTGGCAGTGTTGTAGAATGCACATGGAACTAAGCGGAACGGGTTTCTGGGAATAGTAATCGTAATCGTATTCGGAAGAATTGTGGACAATACATAAATATACTCGTACATACAGGTATGTTTTATATCTGTGGTACATACTAACTAAATAACAACAAATCAACAGTGGCTTAGTGGTTAAAACAAGACATCGGTTATGGTAGGATACATACAATAAGTACATACATATATCATCATTATCATTAACGTTAATCATTATTATGTATGCATATGATTAGGTTTTGGCATTCCGTTTCATTGACTATTTTTTAATTATTTCATTTCTTTTGCTTTCTTTTTGTACAGTTAATGGAATGGTGACTCTTGGTGACCCCACCATTAGTGATATTTGTCTTCATATTGATCATACATATTTTCTACTTGAGCACATTCAACACATAGTATGTATGTATATTATGTATTTATTTCCGCCTTTTCATGCTATTTTAATATTTTTTTTCGTGGTTGATAAACTGTTTTCCTTTTCTTTTCTTCGGTTTATTATTTACACAATGGAGACGACGACAAATAATGAAAGAAAGACAGAGAAAAAGTGGTCTGTCTTTCTGTTGAAGATTCCTCCGTGCACAGCTTGCTGATTGGTGGCTGTTCGCTTAAGCAGTCGTCGTCGGGAGCAGTAGCAACAGCGCGAAAGCAGTGGAGAGCAGTAGAACCAGCGGCGGAGCAGCAGCAGCAGCAGCTTGTCCGCCTTTTGACGGGCGGGGATGTGGATTGTCTGGATGAGAGTTTTCGAGGTTTTGGCGTGGGGATTTTCGGTTCGGTTCGGTTTTGTTCAGTTTTTCGAGGTTTTTCGTTTCATTTTACAGGTTTTGTTTTGCGTTCGATTTTATTTGTTGTAGTTTTGTGGGTTTTTAGCACCCACACAGCATATAAGAGAGAAAAAACAAAGAAGAAAAAGTGGTAGAAGAAAAAAAGGAAGAAAAGGAAACACACAAAAAGAACATTTTTGTTGTTGGTTGGAATTTTCTTTTTGCACATTACATTTTCGGAGTTATTTTTTAGGCATTGTTTTAGTTTCTTGTTTTAGTTTCTTTTTTTGTTGGGTTATTGGGGCGACGACGACGACGAATGTGTGGTGGTGGGTGTGTGGGTTAATCCGATGTGTTCCAGAAATCTCTAGTGACCCGGACCAGTGCTTGTGGCTGTTGTTGATGCTCCTGAAATCTCGTTGACTCCAATTAAATATCCCATTGAGTTCTACATTAAAGTTAAGGCCTGGTCCACAGGTGGTTTCATTCTGCGGTTCCGTGAAATTCCGAACTTATCGGAACAATTTGTCGACGCTCCATGATGCATTTTCGAATTAAAGAAGCTTTAAAGGATTCACTTTTATTGCAACGTTTGCCTAGGAATTCCAGTAGTAGGGTTCCATTTTCCAGTTTAGATGGCAGAGAGATTTCAGGAACACCAACAATTGCATTGCGTGTTAGAGCTTTCGGTTGGGTTAGAGGCTCGAGGTTGCCAGAACACTCCCGACTTGAGTCTTCTACTATGGAGGATTAGTTATTTGTTCTTGTTGTTTGCTAGTTTGGTATGCGAGTGTTTCATGTGTGTGCTTTTTCTGGCTGTTTGGTTGGTTGTTTGTTTGTCTGGCCGGAGGGTTGGGACGTTTGGTTCTTGACATGTGTTAGTGGTTGTTCGGTTAATAATATTAACTATGACTAAGTTGTTACTTAAATGCAGACACAAATTTGATTGAGTATTGAGTATAAGATCATAGTGGGAGGGATCAATTATATGTGGGATATAGCGGGGATAAAGGATATAGGGATAGCGACAAAAACACACACAAAACACAAAGATACAAACTAGTGACAAACCAACAGATAATAATTATATATGCTAAGTAAACGATGATGAAGAAGGAGACAGCAAGACAGTCACAGCGATAGCAATAGAGAGCGAGCGAGCGATTGAAAGTGAAACAAATAGAAAGACAACGCAGGCATGTGTTTCGATAAGATACGATACGAGAGACGATACACATAACGATAACGATACGATACGATACGATAATAAAAGAGAAAACGAACGAAATGTGGCATTGGCAGTAAATTACAGTTTGTTTGTTGGTTTTTCTTTGTTTTATTTGAGAAACTTTTCTTTTGTCGCTTATAATTGAAAAATTAACTAAAGAAATATAGAAATAGTAGACGCAGCAGTAGTAGTATACACAAAATCAATTCAAATTCCAATCAAATGATAAAATTAATTTAAAATAAAAGTAAAAATGGTGATTCTAGTGGATACGAAATCAAAACAAAACATAATGGAAAGAAACAAATTAAAGGCTTTTTTGTTGATTTCTAATTTAATTGCGCTTTTTGCATTTGTTTCATTTCTTGTTGTGTTTACGAGCTAGATAGATGGTTTACATTTAACAGGGTATGTATGTATGTATATTCGTGGGGGTCACACATTATTCAAACAAAATATTACAACACACAAAAATATAAAATTATAAATTGATTCTTCACTTTCAAATTCTCTGTTATAGAAAGTATTAGTGTGTTTTCCTTTTCTTTTTGTTTCGCTTGGTAATTATAATTAAGTAAATGCTTAAGAATTTTATTAAAAAAAAAGTATAGAGAACATAATAATATTAAGGTATTTAGTGTTGATTTCGGGCCTGCGCGCATCTCTAATTCTTTATTTCTATACAACTTCAGACATTTTTACTGATGCGCGCACGCACGCGCCATATGAGACATGAATGGGTGGGGGCTTTCAGGGGGCCATTTCTATGATGGGGGGAGGGCTTGATATTTGATTTGGCTTTTTCCATAATGTTTATCAACTGCGTTGCAGTACTCAGTGTTTCAGTGTGTGGGCGTGGGTGTGGGTGGAATGTATACAATTACGGCCTACTGGTTATGGAAGAATATACCGAGGAGAGTATAGAGTATGCTCTTTGTGGATGCTCTAACGAAACGAAACGAAACGAAACGAAAGGCGCATGCAAAACAAAAACGATGTTTCGACAACAAAAGAGCAAAGAAGAGAGATGTATAGAGAGGGCGAATAATAATGATAAACGATAAATGACAGACGAAGAGACGAGAGACATTGGATTCACACTGAATCTGAATTGAGATGATGATGAAACGCAAGTTGAAATAAACACTACAGAAATCGATGTATGCAAAAGTAGTCGATAAACGATAAACGATAGTTGATAGTAGTTATATCTGGGGGTATATCATATATATTTCATATATAGCATATATTTAGAGCAGTAAAAATCGAGTGTGTGTGTGTGTGTGGGTGTGTGTTCGTGTGTTCGATATCTATCGATTGTATATATGTATGTTTATTTTTCTCTTTGTTTTTTGTTTTGTTTTGTTTTCTGGGATCTTGTAGATCATTTGAGAGGGCGGTTCTCAATCGATATGGATGCCTGCTTCAGGGGTTCAAACATTGGGCCAAACACTGTATATTTAGTACACTTGTGTGGCCCACTGTGTGTCCCCCGCCCAGTGTGAGTGTTGCGCGTGTCTATCGTGTATCGATCGATCGATTGCAGAGAGATTATGCATTCCGCTTTCGATGACTTGAGCTTTTGTTTTTGGGCTTTTTAGACTAACATTGAGGCTAGGACACTAACTAATGTTACGCTTATGGTGGTGGCCAGCGCAATGATTGTGGTGGTGATGGTTGTCGTGATTGTCGATGTGGAGGCTCTTGTGGTGGTCGTGAACAGTTGTTTGTGTAGCGACCCGACGCCGGAGTTGAGCCCGGCCGAATAGAGCAACGTGCCGAGATTATTGTTAGCGGAATCGGACTCACCTCGTGTCGTCTTCATGATGATCGATGCCGGCGACGAGTAACCGATGGCATTATGCGCCTTCAGCTCGATGCGGTAGTACGTGTTCCCATTGAGGTCGGTCATCTCATACGATGTGGTCTCGACCACATCCACCGTATTGCATCTGTCCTCTAGCTCGGTCCAAGAGCCACTGATCTTCATGCCCTGCAAAAACCAATGATGATCAATGATCTGTTTTCGGATGATCTCATGCAGAGAGCGCCAAATGTTTATGTTCTTACCGGACAATACTTGATCTGGTAGCGATCGATGGGCTCCCCATTGTCGGCGGGCACTCCCCAGCGCAGTTCAAAGTGATCCGAGTAGGGCGACACGACCACGGGCTCCTCCTTGTCATGCTGGACAGGATTGTGCAGGGGCTTGGGTTCCTCGGGTGCGGAGCGGCGCGGCGTGGACTGCTTCTGGTTGACGCCCCAGTTGCCGAGACCCACCTGGTTCCTGGCCGCAAAACGGAAGCTGTACTCGGTCTGGGGGCGCAGACCCTCGACAATGTACGGGGAATCGGGCGACCAGCTGCGGTTGTACGCCGTGGACCAGTCGGGATTAAGGGCCTCCTTGTACTGCACACTAAAGGCCAGGATGGGCAGTCCCAGTTCGGTGGGTGGGCCGCGTATGTCAAATGTTATGGTGGTGGCCGTCAGCTGGCGCGGCACTGCCGCCGACACGAACTCCGGGACGCGGGCCTCCTTCAGCTGCATGTCGTGCTCGGCGGTGCCATGGATATTGGTGGCAATGCACTTGTAGGCGGAGTAGTACTGACGGGTCACAGGGTGGACGATGAGGTCGCTGCGGGGACCGGCGCCGACGATCTTGAGATTTGTGTCGTACAGCTCCTTGATCTTGCGCCCGTTCCAGTGCCACTCAATGGTGGCGTTCGGTATGCCCATGGCCAGGCAGCTGAGATTGGCCTTGCGCTGGTCCCATGTGAACACCGGCGGCAGCTCCTTCATCTGGCTAAAGTCCGGCCCAAACTCCACCGTGATGTGTCCCGTCTTGAAGGCTTCGGCGCCCTTGTTCTTCGCAATGCACTGGTACAGGCCGTCGTCGGTTCTCTCAGCGTTGGCGATGCGCAGGGTGCCAGAGCTCTCGCCGCGATCCTCGTCAAAGTAGCGCTCCAAAACAATTCGCACATCGTCGACCTGGACGCCTGGTGAGTACTCTTCCTGGGTGCCCCAGCGGCGGAAGGTGATGGCCGGTGCGGGACGTCCCTTGGCCCGACAGGTGATGGCAATCTCCTTGGTCCTGCTGCCAGTCACATTGTACAGCTCGTAGATGGCAGGGCGTACCAGGACATTCAGCTTGGTCTTCTGATCCACAACGCCAGCCTTGTTCTTGGCCAGACAGGTATAGGTGCCGTAGTCGTCCTCCCGCACTGAGTTGATTGTGACCAGACCCGTCTGTGGATTCACCTGGAAGCGTTCGGCGGTGGCCACATTCAGCTGTGTGGCATCCCGGATCCAGCTGATCTCCGGCACTGGCTTACCGGTGGCCGTGCAGTTGGCCGCAAAGGGTTTGCCCTCGATGGCCTCCATCGTTGCCGGCAGACTGACAATCACCGGCTGGATGAATACCTCCACGCGAATGGTGCGCTCCAGCAGCTCTCCCGTATCAATGACAGCCGCACGGCACGTGTAGATGCCCTCGTCCGTCTCCTGAACATCATGGATGAGCAGGCCATGGGTCTGCACAACATACTTATCGCCAGTGCGGATCTACAACAGAGAATCCAAGGATTAGTTATGATGGCCAGGTGAGGCAAGGAAACATCAATTACTTACCGGATCTCCGTTGCGAAGCCAGTCAATGGTGGGATTGGGATCGGCCTTTACCTCGCACATGACCACGTAATCTTGGCCCAGGGTCGGATATTGATTTTCTGGAGCATTTGTCCAGGTAATGGCCACTACAAAGAGGAACAAATGTGGGGGAAACTCTTGTTAGACTTAGAAACAAAAGCAGCTGAAACAATGAGGCGTTCACGTACAAATTCCTGTGGAAAAGGTGTGCGAAAATTGTTTGATTTTCCCTGGCATTTACACAGCCAGTGAGCACACACACGCCACATACGGCCGAGAGACAGTAGAGGACTAGCAAATACCTTCCAATTATTCACAAGAAAACGTATTGAATATTGCAGTTGTAAAGCTTAAGCCAACACTCAGAGAGACGCTTGGCATCCCTCACGATTAAAAGGTATGAAAAGTGCAAGGCAGCCCCCTGGGCGATAATCCAAGCGGAGGGTGTGAAGGAGTAGGTGGAGCCTGTACGTGGCGTATATGTAATATAATTTTAAACAAACTGTCAGGCACATAAAAGCAATCCAAAGCCAAGACGTGTGCGCGACAAATCCTCAAGTAGCAAGCAGCAAGCAGCAGACAACATGCGCCCGGCCCGGCCCGGCCCGTTCCACTGCTTGCCATAGCCACTGCTTGCTCTAAGGGTCAGTCTCAGTCTCGACCCTAACGAGCATTCGGATTGTCGACAAAGACTTGGACTTGTACTTGGACTCAGACTTGGCATCGGGTTTGTGATTCCTGGGCTCCTGCCAATAAATCTCCACTGCAGCAGCAGCAGGAGCAGGAGCAGGAGCAGAGGGATGACTTGGAAATTGAAAATGGGGGGGAAAAACGAGCAAAAATAAAAAGAAGAAATTGCAAAAAGCTGGAATTCCTAAATCAAATACTTGCCATACAATTCAAAGCACAAACACAAATAGTAGTAGTAGATGCCAAGACAGCAGAGAGGCAGAGGGAGTCGGAGTCTGAGTCGGAGTCAGAATCGAGGCGTGAAGCGGAAGATTTTTCTGGGACCATCAGTTGTTTGTTTAGTTTAATGCGGAGAAAAAACATAATCACAAGCGGGGGCGGGGCCGACTCTGGCGGCTCAACCTCAAAGGCAAAGCAATACAAAATTCAAAGTACAGCTTTGATTCACAGGCACAATTGTGCTCAACGGCCAGGCTCAATCCAGGGCTAAATAAAAAAGTGCCAGGAAAGGTCACTCCAAATAGATGGCCATTGCATTTGGAATAGCATTTTGCATTCCAAGCGGAAATTGTGGAAATCCTTCTTCGTTCTCTGCTGTGTCTGCTGTCGATTCTCCAACATGTGTATGGCCCCCAAATATTTACAGTTTATTTATAAATCAGTGTAATAACAAGCCATCTCAATCGCTCAGCTCTGCTCTGCTCTTCTCTGCTTTGGCCTGTCTGTCTTTCTGTATGTTCCTCGCTCGGGCACACTCTCTGTCTGCTGACTGTCAAGCTCAAACATGCACAGAGACATGCACGGACATGCACCCAGAGATGTCCGGCATTCGATTTGGACAGAGAGGGGGAGCGAGAAAGCCAAAGCAGAAGCCAAAATAACGGAAAGTTGTGTTAAAAACATTTTCTATTTGCAATTTTTTATTGGCAGTGTCTGGGCTTACACACATATTGTATGTCCTGTGCAGCTCCTTATCCCTCATGCCATCCTTGTGCCAGACAACTGCTTACAGAGGGAAGCAGCAGCAGCGGCAGCAACAACAACAGAAACAGCAACAGGAGCATCGACTCGTACTCGTAAAATAAATAACCAGAAAGAATGAGCAAACGATGGGACAGTTGATACTGTAAATACCCTAACAGATCTAATGCAAAACACCGTTATAATACGGCGACACGATCTGCAATTCCGCTTTACGGCTGAACGAGAGAGAGAGAGAGAGAGAGAGGCAGAATAGTGAGAGGGCGTGTGCATGAAGCAACTATAGTTGCTTCATGGGCGAGAGCAGCTGGCAAAACTGCAAAGGTGTCTTATCTTGGCATTCGATCTCAAGTATAACTTCCATGGCAACTGCATGGCATTTCTCTTGTTGCATTCGCTATACTCTCTTTCGAAAAAGAGTAACTTAAAGTTGCTGCTGCTGTCACATCACTTCTCTCCTTCTCGTTCTGTTCTTTGCAAGTTCTCTCCTTTTTCTGCCTGCCTGCCTGCCTGCCTGGCGCATTGTCGTAGCGTGTGAGATTTTGTTGTTCAAACACTTTTCGCTGGCTCTGGCGTTTCTCACATTCATCTACACCCTCACACTCACACACACACACGTATGCCCGCCAGGAGTAGGAAAAAAGATGAACTAGTTTACGATTTCATTATTAGTTTGAACAAGGACACTAGCAAAAGCAGCAGACCAAAGAGGTAGAGCCAGAGCCAGAGCTGGGTTCCAGGTGGCAGGATGAGTAAAGATGCCGCGGCCATGGTCAAACATCCAGACATCACAACTTATTGAAAAAGTTGCAGCAGCAGCAACTTATTACAACAAAATGCTACAGAGAAAGATAAGCACGGAACACACAATTGCAACAGAGCAACAGAGTTTTTGGTGGGTGGCTGTTTAAATTTGTGGCCCTTAAAGATGACAGATGACAGCAGAACTAAGGCCTCCATCCATGTACATAGCTGTCAATCTCTTTACCCAATTGTCGGACGAGAGAGAGAGAGAGAGAGAGAGAGAGAGTCTTCAATCATGATTACAAACATGCTCTTTAGATCAAATTAATCACGGAAACAAATTGCAATGCAATAGAGCCAAAAACTGTTCAACAATTCCTGAATAAAGCCAATAGTAAGGAAAGACACTCTAGAGTCGACAAATAATTGAGACGCAAGAATGTGGAGAACGTGGCGAACAGATGGAGCACATTGTGCCAGTCAATTGTGCAGTGAGGCATCTTTTGACAAGTCGTAGAGAATACAAACTGTGTTCTTAATATCTGCAATCAAGACGATTAGTGTCAATTAGATTGACCGAGAATGCCAGCAATTATCGGTTCCGAGCATCGATGGAAGTGTATAAATATTTAATTAATGCATTGTCTGCACACGTCTAATGCGCTTTAAATGCCTTCACAAATGTAATTCTAGTCAAGTGTCTGCCAGAATGCAATCCACTCGATGGCGCTTCTACTGTTTGTTGTGTGTGCTTCTCCTTCTGGCGGAAGTTCTGTGTGCTTCGAGGAATATGCATTTATGAAAAGCATAAATATTGAAATATTAAGCTGTGACTGTGCAGTGCCACAAACAACGATATGTAAATATGCCACTGTGTATGTCCCTATCCCCGTCCCTGTGAAAGCCCCAGGCTCTCGTGCATGTTGGCTTTTCATGGCAAAAGTAAATCTTGCAATTTGCCTTCAGCCTTCCTTCCATTCGGCCACCTATGTACGTATGTACGGGGAGGAATGCGAGTAGTATATCTTCGTGTCGTGTCCCTGGCTGCTTATTTGCTTAACTAAATGCAACTTCTGAGTTGTCAACACAATGGCAGTGCGGCAGTGAGGCACTGCGGCAGTGGTTTTGGGGCTCCCTCTGATTCTGATTCTGATTCTGATTCAGATTCAGATGCCTCTTCATGTACTCTTAGTATCTGGTGTTGATAACCAACTGCTGTTGGGTTTTGTATTTGAAAGCTGGTCGAGTCGGTTGCACGTTGCAGGGAAGAACTAGGACCAGAGGACAAGGGACAGAGAAGCGGTTAATGGCTGGGGCTTACCACAGGCTTAACATGTAATATTCCATTTGGAAGAGCTGCAGCTCTTTAAAATGTGAACGGAAGACGAGCCGAAACCCTTGAAAATCAAGGAATCACACGCACAACACTAGACTTGACCAACAAATCTAAACAACTTTAAATGCATGCAAAAATATCCCACTACTCATTGCTTAGGGCTTTAGTCATGGTAATGGGACTTTAACACGGTTTGTTCTTGTCTGCTTCCTTCTATAGTTATAATTTTCCAACAGAAAAGTATTAAATTTTTTAGTTCTACAAAGTTCTAAACCAACCATACCTGCAAGGCCGATCGTAGCTTTGGCCCTGGGGATTCTATCACGTAAAGTGCGCCCTGGCGTTTGTCAACACTGGTGTCAATGGTAGCCACAGATCTACCCCGTCATTCAACCAGTGGACAAACAAAGGGCCGAACTGGAGAGTGGGGTGGGGAGGGACTCGATTGGAGAGTGTGTAAGGAGAGGAGGATGATGCCAGGAAAGGAGTGCCCATATCAGGCACAAATTGTTGCACAGCAACAACCTGGCATTGGCCCACTGGCCCCTCAATGAGATGTTTGCCAGGACGAGGAGGCAGTTCCTCACATATCACGAACAGACAAAGTGCTTCCACAGGAGCAGAGAGTCGTGGTTTGTGCCTCTCCGTGTGCAATGAGAACGAACTTTAAATTGCTTAGAAAAATCAATCTCGTAAAAGTTTTTCGAGCTGAAGCGCGCACCGTAGAGTAGAGTACGGCAGTGCCGCCGCTTATGTGCACTCGACTATCCATTCCTTTTTTCCAAATAAGGGGGAGAGGGAAGGGGATCCCTCTGGCAGAAGGTGTGTGCGTGTCGTGTCCTGCTTATTGGGGAACGTGTTGTTGCCTCCTTGTCACATGTGTGTGTGTGTGTGTGTGTGAGTGCTCTCTGCTCGCTGCTGTTTTATACATGTGTCCGCTGAACTGTCGCCTCCTCTCTCTCCTGCAATGAAATCCCAGAGAAACTGTAATTTCTTACTACCCGGGCAATGCTGCACTTGCACTGCACTAGACTGCAGGCTGTACTTCAAACTGTTAGCTCGAACCGTGTGCCGGGGACACAAATTGCTAACAAGATAAATGAATCGTGTGGCAGGCACGGAGCAGGAATCACGTTGAACGGCGATTACTCTCAGTTCCAGTCTGAAGGCGGCTATGCCAATCAAAATGGTGACAAGTCAAGCATGACAACAGCTAGCAGAAAACTAATGACAAAATATTCCTCAAACTCTTGAACCAGTGTTGCAAAATGCAAAGCACACTTCTTGGTACAGTCTCGCTTCATAGCCGCGATCAGTGTTGGGCAGAGAAATAAATCATCTCGTTCTCCCACTTTTGTTCTTCTCCTGAAGCAACTTCTGGCCTCTCTTTGATTGAAATTTCCAAATAACATTTGACTTAAGTACAGTAATGCACTAAAGCACTACAGTGCTGTACACCATTCCAAATACTTACCATCCAAAGAAGCAACAACAGAAACAACGAACACAAATGATAATAACACTCATAGTAATGTTAACGATAACGATAACGATAATGATAATGAGAATGCGAACGCGAATCATCATTATCGTTTGCCTTCACTGAGAGTTTGCCGCGTGGAAGGAAGGAAAAAAGGAAAGAAAGGGAGGAGGAAGGAGGAAGGAGGAAGGACTCACCATAAGTTGTAATTGTGACGCTCGTCTCGAGAATTTCGGTATTTGCATAGGACGCAGTGCAGTAGTACTTGCCGCCCATCTCCACCGTCAGGGAGGAAATCATCAAGGCAAGGCTCTCGCCGGGCAGCGTCTCCGTGTACATGGGTGGCTGGTTTCGTCCCGTTCTGTGGATAGGTGGGATGGTGTTGGAAACGAATGAGTTTTTGTTTTGCTCTGTGTAAAATGCCCAAAAAAGGGCATCTTTACATTAAACAGTACAGAGGAGCACGAGTATTAGTAACAGAACAATATGCATTTTAAATGGTAGAAGAGTACGAGTATACGAGTATAAGTATATGCTTTCGCAGCGGTTGGGTGGTGGGGAAGAGCAGGGTAATATAATTATTATTTTTATGCACAATGATTATAACGATTGTTGTGTGGCTCTGAGGCTATGTATGTATGTATGGCTGCGTGTTAGTTTTGCTCTTTCCACTTATTTTCTTCACAATTTGCATGCCTTTTTCCACACAGCACACAAATGTGTTACGCATTTTTGCCATTTCCTCATCCTCATCCCCATCCCCATTTCCAGATTTTCCCGTTTCCCGTTTTCGCCATACGATACGAATTTAAAAATATATTTTCTCGCATTTTCCACCAAATTTGCCAGCTAAATGGGAAAATTCCTTTGCCTTTTATTGTGTGTTGTGTGTGCTGTAGGTGTGTGCGAGTGCCACAAGCATGAGGTCACCGTCACTCGGGAGCTCGTGGCTTTTCGCTCAACTTTTTGTGTGTGTGTGGCAAGCAGCAGCGGCGTTTGCAAGGATGATGCAAGTAATTGGATGATTTTTTTCAGTTTAAAATTCGGTTTCTTTCTTTTGATTTCACGTTTAATAACCGTTTCTATTTTGCTGAACGACAATCGCTTCGAGTCGATCCAACAATCAAAGGACAGCTTTCGATGGGGTTCAAGTTCTTTGAGGAGTTTTCGCCACTGAAAGTTTTATAAGCATGTCGGAAAGGCATTTCATAACGGATTCTGCCAGTTAAATTGTTTGATGGCTTTATAGAACTGGTGGATTTCATGCCATTCCGCCCCTACCGAATCTTTACGACGAGTGTTGGCCATGTGGAAACTTTTCACGCCTTTGCCTTTCATTTCCATGCGATTTGTGCACGAATTTGCGTACAGTAAATCGCATAAAGCCAACAAATTATGGCAGAAACGAACATGGAACATGGAACGAATGACTCTCTGAAGCCGCTGTTGCTGCTGCTTTTGCTGCTTTTGCTGCTGCCTGCTGCCTGCCCATTGAGCAGCTCACGTACTAATTAATTAAAAAAGTTTCCATGGGGCTCCCCCCGAAACTAAATATGCATAGAGAAAGAGTGGAAAGGCAGGAGAAGGAGAGAGCAGTTATTATTATGATTATTATGAGAGTGGGCAAAGCAAGAAACGAGAACTGAAACGGAAACGGAAACGAACGCAACGATAGTAAATATACACAGCAACAGTCGCAGTGGCAGTGGCAGTGGCAGCAACAAGAAGTGGTAGAAGAAGGGAATGGCGTAGCATTGAAATGGACGATACCCATGGAGCTACAGCATTTTGTAGATGATAAAGCTATCCCCAAACAGCACGAATTCAAGATGGAATGAGAACAGAAAGCGCGCAACTTGCAGCAGCTATCATCTGGCTGAATAGATCTCCCATTGGGTATAACAACACCGACAGAATGATCGTTTCGATTTGAGAGCCGCGTCATATCGGTTGCTTTTGCTTTGGGAGCCACTTGATAGAGATTCGCTGCCAGAGTTTTGCATCGAGGGTATGAAAACGACAGAAGGATTCGGCCTTCAGATGAATAAGAAATTTTTGAAAGAACTTTCTGACTTAATAGGGGAAAAAGCAGCAGGCAGATGGTGGCTGGGGGAAGGCTGTAGGAGGCTGTGTACATATTGCGAATGGATTGCAATCCATGGAATAACCGTAAAGTCAACGCACGCTACTTCCTTCCTTCCTCTCTCCCTCTCTCTCTCTCTCTCTCACTCTCTCTGCCGATGGTTCCATCAAAATATCCTTCCCTGCCTGTTTCCCCCTCCCTTTGCGAATTTCAATTTTTTGACAGTCGTCGTCATCATCAACATCAGCCTCATGCCTTCCGCCTTCTGCCTGCTACTCTCCTCTGCCTCCTGCCATTGCGCTCCTACACTCCTCTGCCTGCTGTTTCATGCCGTCCACTTCTTCAGCGTTTCCTTCTACTATTTTTCCCCCTACTTTTGTTTTTACGAATGTAATTGGTTTTATATATTGAACGAATGTTTGTGTTTGTTTGCATTTGTATGCGTGCGTATGTGTGTGTGTGTGTGTGTGTGTGCGCTTGTACGGGGGAATATGGTATCCGGAATACGGAATAAACGGAGCGGAGGGGGCACAACCTGCGTTCGATTTGCGTTTCGCCCAATTGTTGCCAGAAAAGTTTCGGCAAAAAAGTACGTACGCCATGCGGGGTATTTGTTTGCCTGGCAAACACACACATACACAAACAACAATCGCACAAACACACAAACACACAAACACACTGACAGAGACACACACAGATGTGCGTGTGTGGTGCATAGAAAACGTCGCCGTTGCCTGCGCCCCGAAAATTATGCTAACAAAAGATGTCGGAGAGGCGCACACAAAAAAAAGAAAGCACCAGCCAAAAACTGGCATCAATCGAATGGAGTCTCGACAGAGAAATACCCTGTACCTCTACCATTTGTTTTGGGTTATTTTCGTTGGTTTTTCGCTCATGAGCGTTTACAAAATTATAAAAATTAATTACAATTCTGCACGAAGTGTGTACTAAAATTTCTAAACTTGAAGCTAAAAGGGTATCAATATGGTTTCGACTGCTTGGCTGTGCAAAAACGCAGCGACAGCGCTGCAGCTATAGGAAGGCATGGAGCCAGAGGGGGAGGATGGGAGTAGTGGCTGGAAGTACGGTTCGAAGCGGAAGAAGACATTGTGCAGAAAAAATGTCGCTGCATATTTGTGTTCGGATTTTTAATATTGCGCCAAGCAGTGCACACACACACAAACACATGAAAGAAGAGCAAAAAAAGAATCGCAAGGGGAACAATAAAAGAGAGAAAGAGAAAGAGAGAAAGAGAAAGAGAAAGAGAGAGAGACAGAGACAGAGACGTTACGCATACGTAAAAGTCAAAATCTTTATTTTTTATTGCTCTCTTTTATTTTCTTTTCTTTTCTATTGTTTTTTTGTAGGTTGTATCTTGGGTACATCATTGTGGTATTCTCTGTCACACACACACACACACATCAATCCTCTCTCTCTCTCATTCTATCACGCAATTGGCGCCTTGGGGACTTCTCATTTTATTGCATTTCTTTTGGCCGTTAGATGCGCATCAAGCTGCTGCGATTGTCGGTGTTATTGAATCCGGGAATGAGCCACCAGGGAGCAGGAGTCATGATTTAAGGAGTCGCAACTCGGCTGCAGGGATTTCCCTGCAATCCAAGCATCGCATAATTCATCTTACATCTATCGATCAGCTGTCTCTCTCTTTTTTGGGAAGGCAATTCTCAAGCAGTGTCCGTCTTCCACAGCCCAAAAGTCGCTTCACCTTTTATGTTATCCAAAGGAATGTAATCAAAGAATCATTGGGAATAATTATGATCTCTGTTTCGCTAGCACTTCCTTTGGCACAAATCACTTGCAAAATTCAAAGCCCAGATCTACTGCCAGGCCATGCCGCGGAAGGCAGTTGAGCGGCTGCAAAAAGCCCCCAAAAATGCGGACAATGCACGGCCGCTGAACTATGCCGAACTTAATCGTTTTAATTAACTCGAGGACCCTGCCACACCCCTTTACGGGGCAGGGATTTGTGTGCCAGAATAGGCGGTGGGGGGAATATGGGGAGGCGAAACCCCGCTGGGTTTTTGGCAGCTTAATTACATTTCGCGCCTGCAAGTATGCAATGCAGCAAACGGTGCGTACTGTTAAGTGTGTGTGTGTGTGTGTGTAGGCGTCTCTCCGCCAAAAAAAAAACAACAGCAACCAAAAAACCCAAACCAAACAACAAAAGAAGGAAAGTACAGCACTCGAAAAATGGAATACCCTGGAAGGCAAGCTTAAGCGAATGTTTCTTTTGGTTGCTCCGATTTTAATCGCAGTTGAGATGGATTATCGTTCGGAAGGGAAATTTACCATTTTTGAGGTATATTAAATTCATATATATTCAAAAGAGACAAATCTCTGGACGCTTTCCAAGTGCACAAAAATTAAGAGGTATTCCCAAAAGGAGAAAGAGCATGCATGCCCTCCATGGCATAGAGAACATTTCATCTGCAGGACCAGGGAAAATATTCATAGAGGGTGTGAGGGAAACAATGCAGAATTTAGCAAAGTGTTTCCTGGTTTCTGGCCATCGAATGAAACGCGTGAGTGCGAGTGCGAGTGCGTTTGTGGTGTGCTGTGGTATGGATGCCAGGGTTTCCCAGCATAATTTCCGTCCAGCAAGCGATAATTAAAGCTGAACAAATAAAGAAAAACCCACACACACAGCAAATAGTAGTAGTTGTAGCCCACGCAAAAAAGTCTGTTGGCTAGCTGGAAATATGAGCACAAAAAATAATGCAAAATGTTTTTTGGGCCAAAGCCAAACATGAAATTTTGCACTCGCCCAAGTTTTGCAGATCCTTCTCGTTCCCCTTCTCGGAACCCCTGAAGAGGGAAACGAGGTTAATTGGCACGCAATCGTCGGGCGGTTGGCCCTTCGGGGGTTCATCCATTTTCAAGGGGGGAGAAATGACTGGGGACTTGGAGCTAAGCATTGGCGGGGTCAGGTGTCGAGCTCCTCCCTCATTTCGGGGTCAGTCGACAGGCAAATTAATTAACACGATTTCGCTTTTCACACGCACACCTCCGCTCTCCCCTCTCCTCCAGGACTTTCCTCAGTCCGCCCAAGAGTTCCCATTCGTATTTTCCATTGCATTTTCCACAGCGTTTTCCTCTTACGCATTTCCCTTTGGCTCTGTCTGATATGTTTCCCGGGAGCCTAGCAAAAACGAAAAGCTTTCATTCGGATTCCTTGATTGATTCCGCCAGAAAATGCAATTTTCAGTAATTTCTTTTGGGGAATGGTGAGATTTTTTCTTTGCAACTGCGAGATTGCAGTCATTTTTGTTGTTGTTGTTTTTTTTACTCGTTCGTTTGGAAACTGACTGAAGCGTTTTTTGCGCCCCGATTATCTGGCAACTGCTGTGCCTTAGTTTTGTTTTTGTGATGACTGTACCTGCAGTAAAATTCTTTTGCCAAAACTCTGACAAAACTCTCAATTCGAGTCCAAGATCCATTGAGCATTGCCATCTATATAAGTCTATAAGTCTGACAGCCCTGTGGACATGCTCTCGCTTAGCCAGGGTTGCCACACATTTCTCAATCATTAAAGGATGATGATGGTGGGTTAGTACAACAGCTAATTGAATGGAATCGCATGAGGAGAGCTAACCATCGTTGATGGATACGGATATGAGGCATTGGAATTGATGTGTGTGTGTGTGTGTGTGTGTGTGTGGGTGTGGGGGTTTGTATGTGTGTGAGTATGGGTCAAAGGTCCGATGTCAAATGGCCGCGCAAAATGCATTTTTCGCCGTACAACAAAATGAGTTAACAACAAATCAAATCAACGTAAAATCAAATCAATCATGCCACAAAAAAACATCAACAAAAGAGCATGAGAGTGGGGGGGGGGGGGG
>NW_022995760.1:583014-584301 GCF_900245975.1 Drosophila guanche
GGGGGGGGGGGGGGGGGGGGTCTACAAAGGGTAAGGGTCTTCGGCGCACCGAATATGACATCCCAGATACCCTTGCAGAATCATTGCAGAACGTTCCAAATGCGGCTGAATGGAGGGGCATCCCCAAATGAGCGGAAGGATACATGCATTCGACTAGAATCGAGGGTGTGCACTGTACTTGTTTTCCTTTAGTGTCCATTCTGCAAGGGTATTGGATATTGGATGGGTCCTTTTCTTGGGGTCTCTTTGGTTACTGCTGAGTT
Source organism: Drosophila guanche (assembly GCF_900245975.1). Taxonomy (NCBI): domain Eukaryota; kingdom Metazoa; phylum Arthropoda; class Insecta; order Diptera; family Drosophilidae; genus Drosophila; species Drosophila guanche. Next base: position 583,278 of record NW_022995760.1, read on the forward strand.
TTTATTCTTGCAATTACTCTGGATACTGGATACTGGTTGCAGTTACTGTTACTGTTACTGGGATTGGGTTACTTTTAACAGTCACTGTGGCACTGTTTACTATGAAATGTTGTCGTTGCATGTCGCGACTTTCACTTACGCTTTCCTTCTATTCCCCTTGGAATCGTACAGTGGATCATAATTGGGCCTACAATTCGGGGTACATATAGGGTATACGGATATATATATATATCAGTGTTGGGTTTTACGAGCTCTCTGCATTTGAATGCACTCAAAACTAGCGATTTCGAATGGGATTTAAGCGAAGACAATGGGAGCGAATGATGATCCCCATTCCACTCGTAGATTCGTTTATATTCATTGATGACTTTGGGTATCTAATTTTGAGTGCATTCTGGCAGATTTCTACTTGCAAAAAGTGTCTGCGTCGGGTGGTGGAGTGTACAAATGGAGAAACCACACACCAATTAACATACGCATCACCCGTAGATCGATGATTAATTTGTCTGATTGTTATTTTGTTTTGCACACTTACGGCTTGGGCAGAATGGTGTTGTTCATGTTGTCCTTCCATTGCAGATCGGCCACCAAGGCTGGCTCGGGCACTGTGGGTCGGCAGGTGAGAATCAGGGACTTGCCCACCGGCTTGCGTTGGACCTCCTGCATCGGCAGAATCTCTAGACTAGGCACCAGATCCGCGTGGCTTAGCTCTGCAAATGTGGAGAGGGAGAGAGAAAAAATAGAAGAGCGAGAGAGAGAGAGAGAGTGTGATTAAAGTGGCAGTTAAAGTGACTGTAAAGTGGGGTAGTGGCCTTTGTGTTTTTTTTCTTCTTCTACGCGAGTATCTGCTCTCTGTGGCTGTGTGGCCTTTTTTCCACAGCTCATTTGCACAGGCGAGTAAATTTAAATTAATTTTAATTGCCTCTCTGCCGCGAACAAAGGCAGGCAGTGGGTGTGGGGGAGTGCTATGGCGCTGTGGCCACACTGTGGGTGGAAGGGGGGGGGGGGGGGGGGGGGGGGGGGG